>NC_089582.1:129639485-129818251 GCF_019320115.1 Miscanthus floridulus | reverse complement strand
ATTCATGCGCTTTGTAAGTGCCACGTTGTAGCATGCTAAATTCTGACGGAAAAATTCTGGTCAAAAGACTAGTGATCCAATTTTGGCACCTTTAGCTATCAAAGTACTAGCTAAAATAGACTAAGGTAGTAAGCAAAAATAGGAGTGCTATTAAGTCAACTTTTGGTCATCAATCAACAGTGGAGGCTAATTGTGGTCACGTTTATTTTGGCCTGTCATCCGTGGGCCCACGTAGTTTGGCATCCAAAGATCAGTCACCATGAGTTTCAAAAAGAAAAAAAAAAGACCAGTCACCATGCTATGCAAGGAGACAAAGGGCTTGCAGACGACGCTATAGCTCTGAAACAATGCCCCACGCGGGACCCGTGCAATATAGCGTCCATGTGCCGAGAACTCAGCAAGTCAGTGCATGATTTGGAAGTGCCTACAAGTGGCACATTGAGCCAATGGCCCAGCCGGTCGACGTGGTTCCGATGATCAAATCAAAGCCGCAGGTGCATGACTCATGAGTCATGCCGCGTGGAACACGTACGCCTGCTACGAAGGCGTACGTGTGGACCGGCAGGGCAAATGCTACGAGACGCCCGACCAACGCAACCTGCTTGCAGCGGCCCACGCGCCTCTGTTTTCTGGCCTTTTCTACTAGGATTAGGGTCCCGATGCGTATAGCTCCAAGTCGACATGAGATGAGACCACCGGCGCCTGTCTCTGTCTGCAGCGGCGATTTGCTTGGCCGGTGCTCTCTCCCGATGGCGATTGGCGAGACGAGCGCCCAGCGACAGCGGTCACGTTTTTTGGGGCCCCGGTATGATGCGTTTGAGGTGGCCACCGGAGAAGGTAAACGCCAAGGTGGCCACCAGACCGCCAGCACCGATGATATGCAGCGCGCGATCTGTTGCCACGTACAATCCCTTGGCCACACATCCAAGCAGAACACGTTGATGCTGAGAGTGACATCACTGTAAAACAATCACGGGAGTAAAAGTTCTTTTTGGACCATTACACAGTTAGTATTCCCGTGACCTACAAGAGTTGGCCTTCACTCTTCTGAGTGAGAACATATGCTTGTTGGTAGGAGTGCGTACGAAGAATGCTTGAGGAACCTGCTAGAAGAAAATTAGACAACCTAGCTGTTCGACCGGTGGTTTCTGTGGTTGATAAGTCTTGTTATGAGAGAAAAATATTATATTATGGTTAATAAATTCAAAGCGAACATGACGTTTAACTATAAATGGATGTGAAGGACTGAAACCACGACCAATGGGTGGTGAAACTTGGCCTAGATGTCTCATTCTGACAAGACGCCTCTCTCTTCTATTAATTGTTAAGGTTATACATGGCAACTAGTAATGTGTCAACTCTAAGAACAATTAGGAAAGTCCCAAAGTAGCATGGAAGCAATATGATAAATTAAGTAATAATAATTAAAAGACTCGCTAAGTAGCTAGCTGACAAATTCAAATTAATGATGTAAAACAAGATCTGAGCTGCAAGATGTGTTTGGTTTGTGGAGCCATCTCATGCTTCATGAGACGATGCATCATGAGTTCATTCCATAAATTTTAATGGAATCAACTCATTCCTTATGCATATACTAATTATTAGTCTGTGAGGAATGAGGTGGTGATGGATCAACTCATTCCATTCCACAAACTAAATACAAAAAGTGAAGAGCGAGAAGAGGATGTATCACCTCATTCCTCAAACCAAACAATACGTAAGTAGCTAGCTGACAGAAATTCTAATTAATTGTGCAAAAATAAAAACTGAGCTGCAAAACTAAAGTAAGCAGAAAGAAATCTAACTGTTACACTTAGATACTACTACTCACAAGCAAACACACGGAAGCAAGAGAATTAAGAAAAAGACACAATTAAGAAGGCAATACTTCACTGTTGAACCAATGATGACAATAACAGGCAGCTGTGCTGATTTACTACAGGTTGCTGCGCGCTGGAAATTCAGAAGAAAAAGCTGAGCTGCTATTAGTCCGGCGAAGTCAAGAAATGCAACACCGGGCAAAAGCACAGGAAGAATTGCTTGACCGAGAAAATAAAATGGACGAATCTCGAACCAATTAAGCTCAGAAATTAGAGGGGGCTCGGGCCTGTTCGGCTGGTATTAAAGCTGGCGGATAAACTGGCTGAAGTTGTTTTGTTGTGAGAAAAAAATACTGCAAATTCTAGCTGATAAACCGGTTGATAAGTTCAAGCGAGGCCCCAGGTTTCAGGCCAATGTGCCTACGACTGCTTCTAATGGAAATTATACAACATGAGCACGTTGATCTAGTTCGGCATGAATACTATGCAGTTTTGCACTGTTGACCTCCCGCCTGGCCACGATGAGCCGGAAATCGTCATTGTGGAGTCAGGGGAAAGCAAGGTTGCAATGTTTAGTCTGAGTTATGAAAGCACATCTGTCGATTATTACACCTTTTCTCAAAATGGCAGTGAGAAGTCCCATGAGTGGCATAGGATGAGTACCATCCCCTTGCCTGCACATTATACTAGTAAATGCTACATTGGTGGTCCAGCTGAAGGATGCATTTTCATAGAATGCATTCGAGATGGAGAGTTCAACATATTCAACAGTTTTGTCTCTTGAGATTAAGTCTTTTAATATTGAGAGGGTCAGTAGGACAAGTTTTCCTGACCGTGCCTATCCATATTTTGGTTTCCCACCATCTATGTCACCAAGGAGGATTTGAGGATGTGGAGAGGTACACTTTTTACTGTAAGTCTTGCCTCTTGCATTTCACAGATTTGTACATTTGGGCACTGGTTGTGTGAATCAGCGATTAGTAAGCACCCAGCACAGTCTGCTTGCATTGTTGGTCTACAACTCTACATCAAGAGGGCCTGTTGAGCGTATTTGTCATGAAAAAAAAGTGGCTCATGATCGAGATGGGCTTAAGATGAGACAAATAAGCCTTTATTTATAATGGCCTTCAGCCAGTTCTTCTAATGCATCTGTACATAGTTCATGTGCTGTTTGACAATTTGCTTCCGTTAGAGATTTGCAGGCTGTTCTTGTTAACATGATGTTTTTTCTTGTCCTGTTCTGGTGTAGCAAAGGTAAAGCGCACTCAGGAATTCACTCATGATCTGTTTGCTGTTTCATCGAGTAGTGGGTATGTAATAGCGTCTACTATGAAAACTATTTTTCATGGAGCATCCATCCCACAGTATTAAAAAAATCATGAAATAGAAAAAAAAAAGACAAGCACTAGTTTATCGACAAGCTTCTGGGCATTTGTTTCAAATCTAGAAAGGGTTTGTATGCTTGTGACTTTGTGAGGATGTGACCTTGTTCACATATGATTAGTCTGGGTACTGTTTAATTACTAGTCTGGGTATTGTTTAATGACTAGTTTCGGTAATGCAGGGCTTATATATGTTCCCTCCTTGCCTCCCATCTCATGCTTATGCAAATATCCTGAACTTTGGCAAAGGCTTCTTTCTATTGATCTATTCACTTGGCATAACTTTATGAAACTTCATGTTCTCTAGTGTTTGTATTTGTGACTGTGATAGGCTCACCTGGTTGCAGTTTAAAGTTGCTAATTATATTATGATCTATTGGAGCAGCTGAGCTGAGTGGTACTAGTTCTGTAGTGTTTTCCAAACAGCATTGCCGGTCTAAAAAAGTATAGTCTTTTGATCAGTTTGCTGTAAAATTCAGGTTTATGAGACTAAACTCAGCTACATAGGTGTCGACAGAATATCGTCGGCAGACCTCCGAGAGGTATCCCACGAAGGTAGATTGATCGGCAGAGGAGCATGAGATCAAGAACAAGAAGGCAACAGAGACACACGAGTTAGACAGGTTCAGGCCGTCAGTATGACGTAATACCCAACTCATGTAGTCTGTTGGTTTGTATTAGCTATCGTATGATATTGCGTGAATTTGGAGGGGGTCCATGCCCGCCTTATATAGTCCGGGGAGCAGGGTTACAAATCGGTTAGATCTGAGAGATAACCGGAAAGTAATAACTGATTACAGGAATCTTGGGATCATACATATCCTAATAGATCTCATAGTATCTTCAGGATATCTTCCTGGTGTATTGCGGGAGGCGCCGAGCAGAGTCGTGCCCCGCAAGGCTTCATCTTGTGGGCTGGGCTACCCCTGGGGGCGCAGCCCATGTGGTCTACCGTGGGTATCCGGGGTCATACCCCCCACAGTTAGTCCCCGAGCGCCTTGTACCCATTGTGCAACGTCGTCTTGAACTCGTCCGAGCAGGTGCGAATAAAGCCGAGCAGTCAAATTCACGGTTCGAGCAGCGTGATGAGTTGCCGAGCAGCGTGAACCTTCGTCGAACAGTGTGAACCGTCGCCGAGCAGCGTGACCTATCGCCGAGCAGCGTGAACCGTCGCCGAACAGTGTGAACCATCGCCGAGCAGCGTGAACCATCACCGAGCAGCGTGACCTGTCGCCGAGCAGTGTGACCCATGTATGGCTTGCCATGAGGGTGTAAGGAGCTCAAGTTCTGAACCGAAAATTCCTTCGCAGTGGACCAAGTGTGCCCACTTAGAGTCCGACCACGGTAGTAGGAGTCAATCTTCTTCTATAGTCATGTAGTATTCGAGAAAAAATCTCGCACATTCACTGCGAGGTGAAGTGTGCCCACTTAGTCCCCGAGCCTGACAGTAGATGATGCAGTCATGTGGTGTCAGGGTCAGAAAGTAGAAGAAACGTAGAAAACCAGTCGAACAAGCAGCCAGTCCCCAGGCGTGACCCAAAAAGAGGCAAAGCACATTCACCGTAAGGTGAAGTGTGCCCACTTAGTCCCCGAGCCTGACAGTAGGTGACGCAGTCACGTGGTGCCAGGGTCAGAAACAGAAAAACAATCAAAGACCAGCCGAGCAGGTAACCAGTCCTCGGGCGTGACCCACAAAGAGACAAAGCACATTCACCACAAGGTGAACTATGCCCACTTAGTCCCCGAGCCTGACAGTAGATGACGTAGTCACGTGGTGCCAGGGTCAGAAACAGAAAATCAGTCAAAAACTAGCCAAGCAGGCAGCCAGTCCCCGAGCTGCCAGCAGAGATATCAGAGAAATCAAACCATGGAGAAGAAACCGAAGTAATGGTTGTACAGACGGTTACTGAGCCTCAATAAATGGTGGAGAAGTCGGCGATTATTCGACGAGTAGCAACTGACGGCATCGATAAATGGGCAACGTGGGTTGCGGTTGCACAAAAGCCCACATTACAGCCCACCTTGCTGTAGTGGAGGATTCAGAGAGACGCAAATCGCAGGAACAGTTTTCCAAAAACCCTTGACTGCAAAGAGGTGGGGAAAATGCTTTTATAACAGCACCGCTGCACCCCCGCGCTCCCACCTTTGCCACTTCGTCTTCCTCCAAAGCTCTCGCATTTCTAGATTCGCATCCACAGTAACCTCCGTGGCCAAACCCTAATCGATTCCGAGGGATGGCGCCGAAGAAGGGAAACACCAAATTGAAGAAGACGAGCCCGAAGAAAGCGGGAACCAAAGCACAGCGTGACGAAGAGTGGGTGCCGTCGCGTACAGGAGAAGCGGAGTTGAACAGATTGGTGGAAGCCAGCGTTCTCCCTGACCGCGTAACCGCCGAATGGCGGCCAGCCCCTGGTGAGCCCTTCCCAATGCCTAACACCGATGAAGTTGTAGTCTTTGAAGATTATTTCTGGTGTGGGTTGGGATTTCCTGTTCACCCATTCCTTAGGGATTTGATGGAGCTTTGGGTGGTCAGTTTGTGCAATCTCCACCCAAATATCATATTGCACATCTCAATCTTTATCCATTTCTATGAGTCGTTTCTAGGGGTTCTGCCGCATTTCAACCTCTTCAGACACCTATTCTGGTTGAAGAAGAAAGGCGGCGGTGGCTCCAAGGTGGTCGGCGGTGTCTACTTGTAGCTCCGGGATGGAATGGCCAATGAGTATATCAATGTACCGCTGAACACTTCTCTGAAAGGGTGGAATTCCAAATGGTTCTACATGAAACAGAGCCACCCTGCAATCCGTTGCGACGTCCACCATATCCCGGAGAACCAGAGGAGCTGGTCGGAGAAACCAAATAGTGCTGAAATGGAACAAGTGATGGAGCTCCTCGACCTGATTAGAGGTGTGGAAATTAGAGGTGAACTAGTGGCAGCAAGCTTCATAGTGCGCCTCGTCCAGCCCTGCAAGGAGAGGGCCCACCCGGGTTTTGACTACAGAGGTGATGACAACGGGACCCGGGAGAGGACGGAATGACTGACAAAGACGGATGTCATGGGGCGGGCCGCAGAGCTATTCGCTCCCAACATTTCGTTCGTCTGGCCAAAGCAAATGAAGGCCTTCAATTGCTCATATCCGCCCCCAGAGGTAATCATCTCGATTTTTATTCCCAAGACTTTTAATCCTGAAACATCGACAAGCTGTGAACTGATTTACTTATGCAAAGATCAATTCACAGGAGAGAGCGGTGTACTTCTCCGGTGTCTCGAGAGTTGATTGGCCGAGGGGAGTAGATGCCCGGTGATCAGTTTGGTCTGAAGAAGATGCGGCTAGCACCTCATCAGAATCTAGAGGCACCAACGCTGGCCGGACGGAGACTTCGCCCCTGGTGACGGAGAAAGATTGGGGAAAGAGGGCAGCGACAGACGAGCTGGCCCAGAAGAAGAGAAAAATAGTGGCTGTCGCTCCCCGCAAACAGGGCGGCATCTCGCTTCATGGCAACCAGACCACTCGACCATAAAGGAGCGTGGTGCTCGAGTGGTCTGATGACGACGAAGATCCAGTTGCTCCTCCTCCGAGCACCTCCAAGCAGTACACACATGGAGGAGCAACCAAGGGGAAGCAAAGAAGTCCCCGAGCATGAGGCGACAGAGGTTCCCACTGGGCAGGCGACGGGAGTCCCCGAGCAGCAGGCGGAGCAAAGGCCGACTGTGGAGGAGGCGAGACCTTTACCCTAGGATAAGGGGGTTGACCCCACAGCCACGCCTGGGGGCTCGAGCAGGCATCGTCGATTCAAAAAATTGCACCGGCAGACCAAACGGTTAGTATTCTCGTGTTAGAGTCACTCTGCTATCTTGTCTTAGCTTTTTTGCCACTTGACCAGATGATCTGATGCAGTGCAAGGAAGACAGAGGATCCGGACCTGTCCGAGCAACCTCGGGCTGATCCCGGAGTGGAGGTAACGTCGTTAGCTCCCATGTCAAGGTCCTCGGGTGCTCGGCAGCCAGTGGAAGACTCAACCACTGCTGTGGGAGGACTTGGACATGGCGAGAGGTCGGCGCTGGTGGGGAACGAGTCAACGACAATACCTGAAGTGATGGTGGTTGCTGCCGGGCCTTCGGGAGCTGAAGCTGGAATTGCCAGCGAAGCACTAGAGTCCGGGTCGACCGAACCGATGGCCCCCTCGGAGGTAAAGGCGCCCCCGGAGGCGTCACAAGGCATGGTCGGACCCTTTGTCCGACCATAGAGCCCCCCGATGGTTTCTCCCGCTGCTACGGAAGAAGAGGATGAGGTGGAGGAGATTTTTCGTGCTGAACCCCAAACCCAATCCGTCTGAATCCTTCGCAGGCGCGGTGACGAGGTGGTAGTTGTGGAGGAAGAGGACACCCCCAAGGAGATAAGGAGGCTAAAATCCACCTTCACCAGAGTAGTAATACAAATCGAGGTTAGTACTGAATCCGGAGCATTCGTTTTTGACGTTGGAGATCGAATACCATTATTATCCTTGTGAATTTTAGGGAATAAATCGGACTGCCGAGCACGGCATCAGTTAATAAAGAGGATGGAGCCCCTCGTCGAGGAGAACCAAAAACTCAAAGAGGCAATAAACCTCTCGGAGAAACACACTCAGAGGGCCCGGCGCGAGCGAGACCTCACTGAATCCAATGCGCGAGACCTGGAGCACCAGAAGGGAGTCCTGTCTGAACAGCTGGCGATTGCAAAAGAACAACTGCGAAGCAAGTCCGAGCAGCTAGCCACTGCCTCCACACAACTGAAGGATGCTTCCGAGCATTTGGAACAGTTGCAGAAAATCTCCGAGCAGAAGAAAGGTACGTGTGATCGACAAAAGTGCTCTGCATAGTTGGATACGCATACTTTTGGTGCTGACTGTTGTACTTATAGAACAAGATATAGAGCTCGGCTAGCTATGCTAGGCCCTCGAGCAACTCAGAGAGGAGAAGGCAAAGGAGACAAGGCGAGCGAGCAAGCTAGCCGAGGAGCTGAACGGTGAGTATTCCCTGATCGGGGTTACCGCTGAAGTAACTTCCTCGCTTGATGGAACTTTGTAATGCTTGTAGACTACTGTCAGAGTGTCAAGGCACAATTCGATGTGCTAGAGTAGGACGCCCAGACCCAAAGGGACAAGTTTGACACCATGGTTGCCGGAATCAGACCAGTGCTCGACTGCGTTGAACCAGAAGTGGCTCCTTAGCCCAACGACAGGCCACAGCGCTCGGACATCATCATCGAAAGGTGCAAGACGGTGTGGGAGAGCTTCAAGGGCTTCAACCATGACACCGTTATTACTGCCGCTACCCATGCCCTGGCTGTGGTTTGGTCCCACTATCCAGCCACTGACCTTCAGGCAATAGGGGGCGGGTTCACCGAAGGACTGAGCGAAGCGGAGACCCAGCAGCTCGAGGAAGAGGTGGAGGAAGCAGCGAAGAAGTTGGCAAGCGATATAGACCTGTTCAGTGAAATGGATGGCGATGGCGGGGCACAATGATCCGCCTGGTGGATATCATCTGTAATTTCTGAACAGTGTAGTTAGAACGCGCGAAGGCATAAAAAACACTTATGTATACGATAAATATTATAAGGTGCATGTGTATGCGGTTAGATTGTATTTCGGCGAAAAAATCTTCATAGTTTTAACCACGTAATGTAAGTAGAGTCCGAGCAATTGGCTCGCTTTGACCCATATGGCCCCGGCTAGCCCATAGTCCATGGCGTCGAGCGCGGAGCCTGTGCACGCGTAAGAGGAACATGCGTGACCAAGGAACCGTAGACGACCACCCAAAATGCAGGGCATAGAGCCCATAGCATGTATAGGGAGAGAGCAGAAACTAGGTCTTCTCCATAGAGAAAAGAACGGGACGTGTGCTGCACGGCAGTTATCAAGATAACTTAGAGATATAGGTAATATAAACAGCGCCCGACCAATGTATTCTTTGTTGAACTCTCGGCCTTGGCTAACCCATAGTCCATAACGTCGAGAGCGGAGCCCGTAGACGTGTAGGACAAACAGGCGTGACCAAGGAACCATAGCCGACCACCCATATCATAGAGCGCAGAGCCCGTAGCATGTGTAGGGAGAGATCAGAGACTGGGTCTTCTCCGAAGAGAATAGAAAAGAAAGTATGTTGCTCGCCTATCGGTGAAATATCTTGGAGGTTTGGAGAAAAGTGTTCGGCGATTTGGAGAAATCGTTTTCGACGATTTTGGAGAAATCGTGTTTGGCGATTTTGGAGAAAACGTGTTCGGCGATTTTGGAGAAAACGTGTTTGGCGTTTTTTGGCAAAAAATGTGTCGGCGACTTGGAGAAATCTTTCGGTGATTTTGGAGAAAACGGTTCGGCGATAACGTTGGAGATTTGGAGAAACGTGGTCGACGCAGTTATGGCGATTATGTATTGGAGTTTGTTATGAAGTAGCATAGAGCTCGGCGACCGTGAGTGGATGTTAAACCACAATAGAGACAAAATGGAGACAAGTTATGGAGACCAAAACTTTATTCAATATAAAAGTGTAGAGTACATAACTGGATCGTTTCAAGGATAGAAACGTATAAGGTGTTCGATGTGCCACAAGTTGGGAACATCGACTCCTTCTAAGTCACTTAGGCGATAAGACCCTGGTCGGGTAACCTCTTTGATGACATAAGGCCCTTCCCAAGAGGAAGAGAGCTTGTGCATCCCTTTAGTTTTTTGTTTTCTGTGGAGAACGACATCGCTGACAGCAAATGAACAACCTTTGACGTTTCGGTTGTAGTACCTCCACAAACCTTCCAGATATTTAGCTATGCGAATGCAGGTGATTAGGCGTTCTTCCTCGGCCCTATCGACGTCCTCTGATCGAACAGCTACGACCTGCTCTTCATCATAGTTTTCCACCCTAGGTGCTCGAAAGGCAATGTCCGCTGGTAGTATGGCTTCTGAGCCATAGACCAAGAAGTATGGAGTCACGTCGGTGCTACGACTAGCTTGAGTATGCAGCCCCCAGACTATAGCTGGAAGCTCCTTGAGCCATCTACCCAGGTGTTTTTCTTCTTTTTGATATAGTCACTTTTTGAGGGCATCAAGGATCATGTCGTTCGCCCGTTCGACCAGGCCATTGGCTCTTGGATGGGCAACAGAGACATATTTGACGGAGATGCAACGTCTTTGTAGAAGTCCTAGAAGTGATGGCTAGTAAATGTAGTTCCGAGGTCGGCGATGATGCTGTTTGGGAGACCAAATCTGTGGATGATATCTTCGAAGAACTAGACTGCTTTCTTTGTAGTAGCCAAGACGAGCGGTTTATATTCAATCCACTTGGAGAACTTGTCAATGGCGATATATACGTACCAGAAACCACTTGGTGCTGGTTTGAAAGGCCCGATCATATCCAGTCCCCAACATGCGAAGGGCCAGGAAGCTGGGATGGTTTGCAGCTCTTGCGCCGACACGTGTATTTGTTTAGCGAAGAATTGGCATCCTTCACAACATCGGACGAGGTCTTCTGCATTAGTGACGGCTGTGGGCCAATAAAAACCAGCTCGGAAAGCCTTGCTGTAACACCTCGGGTGTTTAAATACTAAAATCGACATGTCATCATACGCATTGCAAGGCATTTGGCATTTGGTGAAAACTTTGAGATGCATACACTAAAACAAGTTTATATTTATGTGGTATGTGTTGAATTGTATTGTTTGACTCAAGTTCAAAGTTTGTTTGGATTTTGAATTTTCGAGAAACCCCTGATTTTCAGCATTTAAATCCTACCCTGAAAACTCATTTCAAAATCTAAGCATATTTTGGGGTTGAGCCCAAAAGCAAAAGTGTAGAGCTTGACAAGTTATACAAAGTTTGTTTTTGGAGTTTTCAAAGTTGTTATGAAAAATTTGGAGTAATTCGAAAAGGCGTAATTCGTTAAATTTCCCCTATTCGAATTCAAAAGTTCATTTCAAAATCTAGACTGAATTTGGGGTTGGTTATAAAATAAAAGTTGTAGAACTTTTGATTTTGAACAACTTTTATTTTTGGAGATTTTTGAGTTGTTATACAAATTTGGGAGTAATTTGGATTTTAAACTAGATGGCAATTCTGTAATTTTGATGAACAGTGTTCACCGCTCTTGCTACATTGCCGGCGATCCTTCGGCTTGCTTCCAGTCATGTGCGTGGCCATCTAGGTGTCGCGTTGGTGAGGGAAATGGCTTCGCTGTGGCTTCCTTACGCTTCCTGGCCATCCTTTATAACCTGAGCCACCGTCGTCATTGCCGTTTCTTTCTCCTCTGTTTTCCCGTCGCATGGCTCATCTCCAGCGAGCTCGCACTGTCGTGGTAGCGTCTTCACCGTCGCGGCATAGCACCAGATAGCTTCACCTACTCCTTGCGCACCTAGCCAGCTAGCTCTGGTCGATTGATTTCGCCGTGAGTTCACCGTTCGTCGCTTTCTTCCTCGCGGCCGGCCACCTCACCTGAGATTACGTTTCTCCGCGGCTAGCATCCTCCAGTGAGCCGTTGTCCGTGATCTGTGTGCCTACGGCTTCGTCTCGATGCTGTGGTGCTTAATCCTTTGTTGCTTGCTCGTTTTGATCACTGCAGTCGCCGGTTCTCCCTCACCGACGATCTTTGCTCCGCCGTGATCACCGTGGTTGTCGTCACGCCTCTCCGTTGCTTCTCCGACCTCGCTCCTTGCCTCAACGCGTTCGGGGTGAGCTACTGGTGCTTCCTAGATCCTTTGTTTAAGCTCTACTGGTTTCACGTCGCCGGCATAGCGCTGCCGTGCCACCGCGTCCGCCATGGCCGGCGTCAGCCTTGAATTATGCCGTGATTGAGTTAGCTAGTGTCTCCAATCGATGCGCCATGTTGTTGTGAGTGTTTTGGTACTTTGGCTGTCACCGTTGGACTCACCATCGGCGAGTTAGCGTCGGTCAGCGCCGTCACCATCGCGGTCAAAGCCGGAGGTTGGGGATGACAGGTGGGACCCGGGTGTCAGCGGCTATGTAGTTCAAAAATGGATTTTTCTATTTTCAGATTTGAATGAATAGTGTTTGTTTTTGTTATTTTTGTGTAGATTTATTTAGAGCTCCAAAAATTATGAAAATTTTTGTGTGACCTATTTGTGATGTATATTATTTAATAAAAATATGAAATATTATTTTTTAGCACTTTTTGAATGTGATGAAAATTGCTCAATTTATTAATAAATGGATTTCCATGATTTTTCTAGGCTTATTTAAATGTCTAAAAATTATGAAATTTGTTTTGTCACTTAATTATCATGTAATGAACATTTACAAAAATTTTGAGGTCAATTGGAACAAGTTGATTTATTTCATAATTCTTAATTAATTAATTAATTCTTAAAAGCAAATAGTAACCTTTAGTGATTTAGGTTTTGTTTGAATTTTTGATTGAGTGATGTCCTTGGGTCATTAGTTGATAATGATCTTTGGCAATTGATGTAAGTAGTACGAAAAATATTTGGTTAGTTTGACTTGTAACTGTACCGCGAAGGAGAGTTGTATTCGAATTGTTAAATTTTGCATCTATCATCGAGCATGATGTTTCATATTCCGCATCATGTTAAACACGGCATTGTTACTACATGTAGTGAACGAAGGTGAATACATAGTAGTTAATCAAGTTGCGGAGGAGGTTAATCCGTCTGCTGAGGTCGGATCGAATACTTGTGAAACGTCGCAGGAACCGGACTTTTCCGTCAACGAAGGCAAGCCCCGGATGCATACAACCCTACCTTGTATTTTTCAAATTGATTTCACTTTTGCTTCTTTTTACTGCATTAAGTGATTAGGAGTCAAGTACAAACCAAATTGGTACATTACCAACCTTGTTATTCCATATTTACCATATTACCAGTTTTAAACTTGTATATGCCTAGTTTTGCTTAGCTATGCGTAGAACGATGAAAGTCGGGTGATTACCTGTCACCTGCGAACGTTAAATGGAACTTTGGTTAATTATGTTAACATGTGATATGGGAATGTGGAGTAATAAATCTAGACCGGGCGGACTCGGTGCGTGTGAGCCACAAGACATGGAGGTCTTGTGAGCAGATTCTTTCCGCCTGTGTCGATTAAGGTCCGTCCGTTGTTGAATTGCATGAGGTGAGACTTTGTAGTACTAACCATATACTCCAGTAAGCATTAACTTGGCTATTCTATTACAAGAATGGCTACTCGCGCACTGGGAGTGGAGAGATGGCGGGAATAGCGTGTACCCACGTGGCCATGGGCTGGAATGGTGGAGTACTGTATTCTCGGGTGGCGCGGACCCATTCTTGTTTAGAGGATCCGAGGGTAGGTTGGTATATGTAGGTTGGGGACCTGCATATGTCGTGTGGTCTAGAATCCCCAGCTGGGTTTAATCGGTTCTTGTAACACCTCGGGTGTTTAAAATACTAAAACCTGACATGTCATCATATGCATTGCAAAGCAGTTGGCATTTGGTGAAAACTTTGAGATGCATACACTAAAACAAGTTTATATTCATGTGGTATGTGTTGAATTGTATTGGTTGACTTAAATTCAAAGTTTGTTTGGATTTTTGAATTTTTCGAGAAAACCCCGCTTTTCAGCATTTAAATCCTACCCTGAAAATCCATTTCAAAATCTAAGCATAATTTGGGGTTGATCCCAAAAGCAAAAGTGTAGAGCTTGGCAAGTTATACAAAGTTTGTTTTTGGAGTTTTTCAAGTTGTTTAGGAAAATTTTGAGTAATTCAAAAAGGCGTAATTCGGTAAATTTCCCTATTCAAATTCAAAAGTTCATTTCAAAATCTAGACTGAATTAGGGGTTGGTTATAAAAGCAAAGTTGTAGAACTTTTGATTTTGAACAACTTTTATTTTTGGAGATTTTTGAGTTGTTATACAAATTTGGGAGTAATTTGAATTTGAAACCGAATGGCAAATCTGTAAATTCGATGAACAGTACTCACCGCCCTAGCTACATGGCCGGCGATCTTCGGTTTGCTTCCAGGCGCGGTCGTGGCCGTCTTTGACGTCGCGCTGGCGCGGTGAAGGCCACAGCGCAGCTTCCTTGCGCTTCTGAGCCGCTCTACTTAGCCTTGGCCGTCGCCGTTTGCCTCCGCTCTCTTGCTCTGTTTTCCCGACGCCACGGCCATAACTCCGGCGAGCTCGTGTCGATGCCGTAGTGCTTCACCGTCGCAGACAAGCTTGTCCTAGCTCCGTCTCATCCTTGCGCACCTAACCAACTAGCCCTGGTCGCTTGCCATCATCGGGAAACGCCGTTCGGCGCTTTTCTTCCTCGCGGCCGGCAGCACCACCGTGGAGTGCGCGTCGCCGTGGCTAGCGCGCTACGGTGAGCCTCTGCCCTTACTGAGTCTTGCTTCGGCTTCGCCTCAATGATGTAGTGCTTTGTGAACCATTGATTTCTTATTTTGACCACCAGCAGCTACCGGAGCATCGCCGTCGTCGAAGATCGCTCCGCCGTGACCGCTGTCAACGTCGACCCGTGTCACCAAAGCTTATCCGGTCTCGTTCTTTGCTCCAACGTGTTCGTGGTGAGCTACTGGACCTTCCCATGCCCTCTGTTTCACCGTTTTCGGCTTCATTTCGCCGGCGTAGCGTAGCCGCGCCGTCATGGCCGCCATGGCCGACGTAGTGCTCGGTCCAGTCCATAGTTAGTCAAGCTTGTGCTCAAAATGGATGCGCCTAGTCTCGGGGAGGGTGTAGGTATCTTGGCCGTCGCCGTTGGACTCACCGGCGGTGAGATATCGCCGGTCAGCGCCATCATCGCCGTAGTCAAAGCAGGAGGAAGGGGATGACAGGTGGGGTCACCATGTCAGTGACTCAACGTTCAAATGGATTTTTCTATTTTTCAGAATTAAATGAATAGTGCTGTAATTTGTTATTTTTGTGTAGAATTATTTAGAGCTCCAAAAATTATGAAAATTTTTGTGTGAATTCTCTATGATGTATATTATATGAACAAAAATTTGAAATATTGATTTTCAGTATTTTTGGGGTATGATAAAAATTGCTCAATTAATTAATAAATGACTTTCCATGATTTTTCTAGGCTTATTTACTTATCCAAAAATTATGAAATTGTTTTGCCACTTAGTTATCATGTAATGAACAATTACAAAAATTTTAGCTTAATTAGAATAAGTTGATTTATTTCATAATTTTGAATTAAATAATTAATTCATAAAAGCAAATAGTAACCTTTAATGATTTAGGTTTTGTTTGTAATTTTGGATTGAGTGATGACCTTGGGTCATTAGTTGATAATGATCCTTGGCAATTGATGTATGTGTTACGAAAAAGATTTAGTCTGTTTGACTTGCAACTTTACCGCGAAGGAAAGTTGTATTCAAATTCTTAATTTTTGTATCCATCATCGAGCATCATGTTTCGTATTCCGCATCATGTTAAACATGGTATTGTTATTACGTGTAGTGAACGAAGGTGAACACGTGGTAGTTAATCAAGCTGTTGAGGAGGTTAATCCGTCTGTTGAGGTCGGATCGAATACTTGTGTGACGTCGCAGGAATCGGACTTTTCCGTCAACGAAGGCAAGCCCCGGATGCATACAACCCTACCTTGTGTTTTACAAATTAATTTCGCTTTTGCTTTCCGTTACTGCATTAAGTGATTAGGAGTTAAGTAAAAGCCTAATTGGTGCATTACCACCCTTGTTATTCCATATTTACCATATTACCAGTTTTAAACTCGTATATGCCTAGTTTTGCTTAGCTATGCGTAGAACGATGAAAGTCGGGTGATTACCTGCCACCTGCAAGTTTTAAATGGAACATTGGTTAATTATGTTAGCATGTGATATGGGAATGTGGAGTAATAAATCTAGACCGGGCGGACTCGGTGTGTGTGAGCCACAAGACATGGAGGTCTTGTGAGCGGGTTCTTTCCGCCTGTGTCGATTAAGGCACGTCCGTTGTTGAATTGCATGAGGTGAGAATTTGTAGTACTAACCACATACTCCGGTAAGCCTGAACTTGGCGATTCTATTACGAGAATGGCTACTCGCGCACTGGGAGTGGAGAGATGGCGGGAATAGCGTGTACCCACGTGGCTATGGGCTGGATTGGTGGAGTACTGTATTCTCGGGTGGCGCGGACCCGTTCTTGTTTCAGAGGATCCGAGGGTAGGTTGGTATATGTAGGTCAGGGACCTGCATATGTCGTGTGGTCTGGAAGTCCCAGCTGGGTTTATAATCGGTTCGAATCGTCGTTGCTCCTCGGTTATGGAGACTCAACTCACTGTTCATCATCAGTAGTATTAATAACTGGAACTTAAGAATGGTTGATGAAGGTGTTGGATATGAAGTTTCATGATCTCATTACGGATCGTGTCATCTTTGTATATGATTTTATGAAGTTTAAATTGTTGAAATAAAGAATTTTGTTAAAGAGCTTTTACGCAAAATAGCTTTGATTATTGCTAAAACCATACCTTGAATCCCTGAGCCTGCATTCCTGAGTTCTATCAGTTTTATTTCGGTTAAGTCTTGTTGAGTACTTTTGTACTCAGGGTTCGTTGACCCTTGTTGCAGGTGAGCCTCATGAGCAGATCTATTTTGGATCGTGCTGCATGACTATTGTTCGTTCTGACGATGAGAAGTAAATGTGTGGCCCTTGGGCAGGGCAGTTTCATTGTGTGTTTTGTATTATATTATAATGCCACTCCACTATTTCGTTTTGTAATAAACATCGAACCTAGTTGCGAGGTTTGAAACTACTATTTTGTAAATTATGTTATTATAAGACTTCCGCTGTTTTTACTCTGGTGTAGATATTTGAATAAATGTTGTAATACTGCAATGACTCTGTAACGTGATCCTGCTCGGAAATCGTGGATGATTCAGGGTTCCCCGAGGACACCCGACAGTCTTTTTAAGTTATTGGAACATATGCATAAATGTCAAAGGTCATCGGACAGTGACAGGTGCATGTGGGCCCTATAACTTAGGAGGTTCTGCCACAGAATGGTATCAGAGCGATCGTTACAAGGTTTTTGTTGTATTGTTTACAAAAACTTCAAAATGATTTGGGATGACTAAATTTAACTTGCTAATTTAGTCCAAATTGCTTCTGACTTATCTTATTTCTTTCTCACCATTCCGTATTTAATTAAAAGGGTCTTGTGTGGTGGAGTAGTAATCTTACTATGCCCTATATAAAAATAAATGTTGTTTATGTGCATTATAAACTTTGATGTTTTTGTTCGTAAGAACGATTCATGCATCATTATTAATTCACTCGTTACTTCCTTCACCTCTTAGTCTGGAGTTGAGTAGTGAGACTGGTTTGAGTAATGTAATCCGTCATAGCTGCTCTTTAGACTTTGATCAAATGGTCTTACTTGGATTAAATTGGTTTCCTATAGTATGGCTCAGTGCCAAGATGATGCCCCATAAGTCCACTGGACCCAAAGGAGTTCCTTCGTCACCAACTTGCCCCTAGAAACGATGGTGCTAGTAGTAGCAGTTCTAGGCCGGATCCCCAAGCAGAGATACAGAGAATTTCTGCCGAGTTAGCACAAGCTACTAGAGATAGGGCTTTAGATGCTATACAGGTAGGAGAATTACAGAATCAATTGAGGCGTCTCACCACCGCACACAGGAACTACGAAAGCATGTTAGTTCGTATGGTGGAGGGAAGAAATGAAGCTTGGCAGAGGGAAAATGTAGCTAGAGCTAGAACTCATGAGCTAGAATTCTATGTAGAAGATTTAGAAGAACATAATACTTATCTACATGAGGAAGTTCATAGGCTTAGTAATCTACTAAACCCGAATCATGAGCCTCAAGCTGATGCCATGGACCCCGGTGTCATCCTTGCCGAGGATAACGAATCGAAAGAGGAAGAAGAAGATCCTGAAGAATTAGTAATGATCAATGAAAGTGATGATGAAGGCGGTAATAATTCCGGAATGGATACCGAGCCTGAAGTTTGAAGTAATCACGGAAAAGAGTAGAGTTGTATAATAGTTAATTATGGTTAAGCTATGTATCGTGTTTTGGTACTTATAGGGTCTGGTGTTTATAGTAGTAAACCCTATGTAATGTGTCTGGAGTAAGCTTTTGTGCAATTCAATAAAGGCTTGTGAATAAAGTTTGGTTTGTTATGAGCAGATGCGTCATACGCGGGGATCGCATATTCCTGGTACTTCACAAGATGATGATGATATCCCCAACCCACCACCAATGCCGACCAATCTGGCCGATGCTATCGCTGCATTAGTCAATGTGACTGTGGAAAATTCTCGTTTGCTTCATGAGATGGCTCAAAGTAATCAGAATCAAATGCATGGAAACCGTGGCCGCAATCATAACAGGCATGAGGCTACCTATGTGGATTTCACAGATACAAAACCCTCGGTGTTCACCAAGGCAGATGAACCACTGGAGGCTGATGACTGGCTTAGGACCATGGAGCAGAAAGTTGATCTTATTCACTGCATAGAGTTTCAGAAACCGGTGTTTGCTGCCCAACAACTTAGAGGTGCAGCTGGTGCTTGGTATGCAAATCTGATGGCCATGCAACCCGCAGGCGTTCCGTTAACTTGGACAGAATTTCGCACTGCTTTCAGAGCCCATTATATCCCGAAAGGAGTGATGGCTATGAAGCTGGATGAATTCCTTGCTTTGAAGCAAGGAGATCAAACGGTTATGCAGTATGTGGGAAGATTCAATCATCTATCGTAGTATGCATCTGAACATGTCAATACGGATGTCAAGAAAAAGAAATGGTTCATGAGAGGTCTGAATACCAAACTGCAGACAATGATGACAGCCTGTACCAATATCACTTATCATGAGGCAGTAAATATTGCAATTGCTTAAGAGGCAAAGTATCGGCAGCATAAGGAACTCAAAAAGAAAAAGAGTGTGCCGTCTGGATCTTTTGGGGGAAATCAGAAGAGGCAGAGGGTGATTTATCATCCAGTAAACCATTATCGTCCTCCTTACCGTCCGCCACAGTCTCAAGCCGGGCAACAGTCAAATGTCCATCCTGCTATAACCTATCCGAACTCACAGTCAACCAATGCTCCTGGTGGTAATGCTCCAACATCACAGTGTCACAACTATCCGTGTTACAATTATGGAAGGACTGGTCATTTCTCCAGGGAATGTCCGTACCCTAGGCAGGCTAATCAAAATTATCAGAAGACCCCTGCCAATCAACAATAGGGTCAGGCACCAAACAAGAACCACAATCAGAATGCTCAGAAGGGTAAAGATGAGAGGAAGACAGGACAGGTGTTCTATATTCAAGCTAGAGAAATTCCGGAGGGGGAGCCAGTGATGATGGGTATGTTTCCTGTTGCCAATCACCCTACAGTTATACTTTTTGATTCTGGCGCATCGCATTCATTCATCAATAGAACATTTGTCATGAAGTATGAAATTTCAATTAGGGCAACAAAGGAAAGTTTCTTTATACAGTCACCCGGGGGACGTCTATGTACTAAGGAAATGGTATACCAGGTACCCATAAACCTGGGTGGGCATATTTTTCCCACTACCATGATTATCCTTAAGGATCAGGATATAGATGTAATCTTGGGAATGAATTGGATGTATCAGCATAAGGCTGTTATAGATGCTTTGAATAGGACTTTAAAAGTAAGTTTGCCTAATAGTAATTCTCAACTTCTCATCCAACTTCCAACCCTGAGAAGATCAGTGGGCAAGATTTGTGCAACTGCTGTCAAAGAGATTAGAGATATTCCGGTAGTGTGTGAATTTCCGGATGTGTTTCCTGAGGATTTACCCGGTCTACCACCTGATAGGGATGTACAGTTTAACATAGAGTTACAACCTGGAATAGCTCCGATTTCTCAGAGAGCTTATAGGATGCCACCTAAGGAATTGGCCGAGTTGAAGACTCAGTTACAAGAATTGATTGAGAAAGGGGTTTATCCAACCTAGTTCCTCACCTTGGGGATGTCCGGCAATTTTTGTGAAAAAGAAAGATGAGACCCTGAGGTTATGTGTTGACTATCGTCCGTTGAATGAAGTGACCATCAAGAATAAGTATCCATTACCTCGGATAGATTTGCTTTTTGATCAATTGGCCGGAGCCAAAGTTTTCTCCAAGATAGATTTGAGATCAGGGTATCACCAAATTAAGATAAAGCCTGAAGATATTCCCAAAACGACATTTACCACAAGATATGGATTATATGAATACTTGGTGATGTCTTTTGGTTTGACAAATGCTCCAGCTCATTTCATGTATCTGATGAATTCAGTATTCATGCCCGAGCTAGACAAGTTTGTAGTGGTGTTTATTGATGACATCCTAGTATATTCCAAGAATAAGAAAGAACATGCGAAACATCTCAGAATTGTTCTGACTCATTTGAGAGAACATCAATTGTATGCCAAGTTCAGCAAGTGTGATTTTTGGCTTAAGGAAGTGCAATTTCTTGGACATGTCTTGTCAGCCGAAGGAGTTGCAGTTGATCCTAGCAAAGTGAGGGATGTGCTTGATTGGAAACCGCCAACCATAGTTCATCAAGTTCGGAGTTTTCTTGGATTGGCGGGGATATTACCGTACCGGTTTATTCCAGAATTCTCTAAAATATCAAAACCTATAACTGAATTGTTGAAGAACCAAGTCAAGTTTGTCTGGTCATCAGATTGTGAAGAGGCTTTCCAGACTTTAAAAAGGCTGTTGACTACTGCACCAGTGTTAGCTCAACCTGATATCGAGAAGCCGTTTGATGTTTATTGTGATGCTTCAGGTATTGGTATTGGATGTGTGTTGATGCAAGAAGGCCGAGTCATTGCCTATGCGTCCAGGCAACTTAAGCAGCATGAAGAACACTATCCGACTCATGACTTGGAGTTAGCAGCTGTAGGTTCATGCTCTGAAGATTTGGCGGCATTACCTGCTTGGTAATACATGTCATATGTATACAGACCACAAGAGCCTAAAGTATATCTTTACTCAGTCAGAGTTGAACATGCGACAAAGAATATGGTTAGAATTGATTAAGGATTATGATTTGGAAGTACATTATCACCTGGGTAAAGCAAATGTGGTTGCAGATGCCCTTAGTCGCAAAAGTTATTGCAATTGTCTGACAGTGAGAACAATGGGTTTGACTTTATATCAAGAAATGGAAAAGTTGAATGTAGAAGTAATTAAACAAGGAAGTTTGACCAACATAATTGTTGAAGCCACTATTCGAGATCAAGTTATTGCTGCTCAGAAGGAAAACAAGGGTATCGCCCATATCAAGGAAAGAGTCAAGAATGGAAAAGCGGAATGCTTTAGCATAGATGATGAAGATGTGTTATTGTTCAAGGATCGCCTGGTGGTACCAAAAGTTCCTGAGTTACGGCAGTCAATTCTAGATGAGGCACATGCTACTAGGTTATCTATCCATCCGAGAAGCAACAAGATGTACCATGATTTGAAGCAAAGATTCTGGTGGACTAAAATGAAAATAGAGATTGCTAGATATATAGCAAAGTGTGATACTTGTCAAAAGGTGAAAGCTATACATTTGAGGTCTGCTGGTGAATTACAACCATTACCTATTCCATCTTGGAAGTGGGAGGACATAAGTATGGATTTTATTGTTGGTCTACCCAAGACATCAAAGGGATTTGACTTAGTATGGGTTATTGTAGATCGACTCACTAAGTCAGCGCATTTTCTTCTAGTCAAGACAATATATCCTACGATCCAATATGCCAAAATGTACTTAGCAAGAATCATGAGTTTGCATGGTGTACCAAAAACCATAGTGTCAGATAGGGGTACACAGTTTGTCTCCAGCTTTTGGAAACACTTACATGCTTCGTTAGGTACCAAACTTCTGTATAGTACAGCTTATCATCCGTAGACTGATGGGCAGACTGAAAGAGTCAATCAAGTACTTGAAGACATGTTAAGATGTTGTGTCCTTAACTATTCCAATAAGTGGGATGAGTGCTTTCCTTTGGCCGAGTTCTCATACAACAATAGTTATCAGGAAAGCATTAGAATGGCACCATTTGAAGCACTCTATGGTCGTAGATGCAGAACATCGTCGAGTTGGTCTGAGCCTGGAGAAAGAAGATTCTTTGGAGTTGACCTTGTGAAAGAAACAGAAGACAAGGTTAGGTAAATATAGAGTAATCTGAAGATAGCTCAGTCCCGCCAAAAGAGTTATGCGGATAGACGACGGAGACCATTGGTATTCAACAAAGGAGATTTTGTATATCTAAAAGTATCACCAATGAAGGGAGTTAACCGTTTTGGTGTTAAAGGAAAGTTGGCACCCCGATACATTGGACCATATCAAATTTTGGAGAGGTATGGAAAAGTGGCATATCGCTTGAAATTACCTGAACATCTCACAGCTGTGCATAATGTGTTCCATGTTTCTCAATTGAAGAAGTGTCTCCGAGTGCCTGAATAGAATGTTGAAGTTGAAGGAGTAGAACTAGAACCGGATTTAACTTACTCCGAATATCCTATCCGAGTGCTGGATCAGAAAGATCGTGTTACTCGAAGACGGACAATCAAGTTCTATAAAATACAATGGATCAACATTCAGAAGAGGAAGCTACCTGGGAATCAGAAGATTACTTGTTAGAAAAGTTTCCAGAGTTTCTAGCGTCAATATAGAATAGAATAATGTTAGTTGAGCTTGGTTACTACAAATTGTGTTTTGTAAAAGAACCTAAGTTGTTTTATGGAAAAGTTCTAGATGTTTTTGGATTGACACATTTCCTTTTCCATTACTTACTCTATGGCTTTGAATCTCGGGGCGAGATTTCTTTTAGGAGGAAGGATTGTAACACCTCGGGTGTTTAAAATACTAAAACCTGACATGTCATCATATGCATTGCAAAGCAGTTGGCATTTGGTGAAAACTTTGAGATGCATACACTAAAACAAGTTTATATTCATGTGGTATGTGTTGAATTATATTGGTTGACTTAAATTCAAAGTTTGTTTGGATTTTGAATTTTTCGAGAAAACCCCGCTTTTCAGCATTTAAATCCTACCCAGAAAATCCATTTCAAAATCTAAGCATAATTTGGGGTTGATCCCAAAAGCAAAAGTGTAGAGCTTGGCAAGTTATACAAAGTTTGTTTTTGGAGTTTTTCAAGTTGTTTAGAAAAATTTTGAGTAATTCAAAAAGGCGTAATTCGGTAAATTTCCCTATTCAAATTCAAAAGTTCATTTCAAAATCTAGACCGAATTAGGGGTTGGTTATAAAAGAAAAGTTGTAGAACTTTTGATTTTGAACAACTTTTATTTTTGGAGATTTTTGAGTTGTTATACAAATTTGGGAGTAATTTGAATTTGAAACCGAATGGCAAATCTATAAATTCGATGAACAGTACTCACCGCCCTAGCTACATGGCCGGCGATCTTCGGTTTGCTTCCAGGCGCGGTCGTGGCCGTCTTTGACGTCGCGTTGGCGCGGTGAAGGCCACAACGCAGCTTCCTTGCGCTTTGAGCCGCTCTACTTAGCCTTGGCCGTCGCCGTTTGCCTCCGCTCTCTTGCTCTGTTTTCCCGACGCCACGGCCATAACTCCGGCGAGCTCGTGTCGATGCCGTAGTGCTTCACCATCACAGACAAGCTTGTCCCAGCTCCATCTCATCCTTGCGCACCTAACCAACTAGCCCTGGTCGCTTGCCATCATCGGGAAACGCCGTTCGGCGCTTTTCTTCCTCGCGGCCGGCAGCACCACCGTGGAGTGCGCGTCGCCGTGGCTAGCGCGCTACGGTGAGCCTCTGCCCTTACTGAGTCTTGCTTCGGCTTCGCCTCAATGATGTAGTGCTTTGTGAACCATTGATTTCTTATTTTGACCACCGCAGCTACCGAAGCATCGCCGTCGTCGAAGATCGCTCCTGCCGTGACCGCTGTCAACGTCGACCCGTGTCACCAAAGCTTATCCGGTCTCGTTCTTTGCTCCAACGTGTTCGTGGTGAGCTACTGGACCTTCCCATGCCCTCTGTTTCACCGTTTTCGGCTTCATTTCGCCAGCGTAGCATAGCCGCGCCGTCATGGCCACCATGGCCGACGTAGTGCTCGGTTCAGTCCATAGTTAGTCAAGCTTGTGCTCAAAATGGATGCGCCTAGTCTCGGGGAGGGTGTAGGTATCTTGGCCGTCGCCGTTGGACTCACCGGCGGTGAGATATCGCCGGTCAGCGCCATCATCGCCGTAGTCAAAGCGGGAGGAAGGGGATGACAGGTGGGGTCACCATGTCAGCGACTCAACGTTCAAATGGATTTTTTCTATTTTTCAGAATTAAATGAATAGTGCTATAATTTGTTATTTTTGTGTAGAATTATTTAGAGCTCCAAAAATTATGAAAATTTTTGTGTGAATTGTCTATGATGTATATTATATAACAAAAATTTGAAATATTGATTTTCAGTATTTTTTGTGGTATGATAAAAATTGCTCAATTAATTAATAAATGACTTTCCATGATTTTTCTAGGTTTATTTACTTGTCCAAAAATTATGAAATCTGTTTTGCCACTTAGTTATCATGTAATGAATAATTACAAAAATTTTTAGCTTAATTAGAATAAGTTGATTTATTTCATAATTTTGAATTAAATAATTAATTCATAAAAGCAAATAGTAACCTTTAATGATTTAGGTTTTGTTTGTAATTTTGGATTGAGTGATGACCTTGGGTCATTAGTTGATAATGATCCTTGGCAATTGATGTATGTGTTACGAAAAAGATTTAGTCTGTTTGACTTGCAACATTACCGCGAAGGAAAGTTGTATTCAAATTCTTAATTTTTGTATCGATCATCGAGCATCATGTTTCGTATTCCGCATCATGTTAAACATGGTATTGTTATTACGTGTAGTGGACGAAGGTGAACACGTGGTAGTTAATCAAGCTGTTGAGGAGGTTAATCCGTCTGTTGAGGTCGGATCGAATACTTGTGTGACGTCGCAGGAATCGGACTTTTCCGTCAACGAAGGCAAGCCCCGGATGCATACAACCCTACCTTGTGTTTTACAAATTAATTTCGCTTTTGCTTTTCGTTACTGCATTAAGTGATTAGGAGTTAAGTAAAAGCCTAATTGGTGCATTACCACCCTTGTTATTCCATATTTACCATATTACCAGTTTTAAACTCGTATATGCCTAGTTTTGCTTAGCTATGCGTAGAACGATGAAAGTCGGGTGATTACCTGCCACCTGCAAGTTTTAAATGGAACCTTGGTTACTTATGTTATCATGTGATATGGGAATGTGGAGTAATAAATCTAGACCGGGCGGACTCGGTGTGTGTGAGCCACAAGACATGGAGGTCTTGTGAGCGGGTTCTTTCCGCCTGTGTCGATTAAGGCACGTCCATTGTTGAATTGCATGAGGTGAGAATTTGTAGTACTAACCACATACTCCGGTAAGCCTGAACTTGGCGATTCTATTATGAGAATGGCTACTCGCGCATTAGGAGTGGAGAGATGGCGGGAATAGCGTGTACCCACGTGGCTATGGGCTGGATTGGTGGAGTACTGTATTCTCGGGTGGCGTGGACCTGTTCTTGTTTCAGAGGATCCGAGGGTAGGTTGGTATATGTAGGTCAGGGACCTGCATATGTCGTGTGGTCTAGAAGTCCCAGCTAGGTTTATAGTTGGTTCGAATCGTCGTTGCTCCTCGGTTATGGAGACTCAACTCACTATTCATCATCGTAGTATTAATAACTGGAACTTAAGAATGGTTGATGAAGGTGTTGGATACGAAGTTTCATGATCTCATTACGGATCGTGTCATCTTTGTATATGATTTTATGAAGTTTAAATTGTTGAAATAAAGAATTTTGTTAAAGAGCTTTTACGCAAAATAACTTTGATTATTGCTAAAACCATACCTTGAATCCCTGAGCCTGCATTCCTGAGTTCTATCAGTTTTATTTCGGTTAAGTCTTGTTGAGTACTTTTGTACTCAGGGTTCGTTGACCCTTGTTGCAGGTGAGCCTCATGAGCAGATCTGTTTTGGATCATGCTGCATGACTATTGTTCGTTCTGACGATGAGAAGTAAATGTGTGGCCCTTGGGCAGGGCAGTTTCATTGTGTGTTTTGTATTATATTATAATGCCACTCCACTATTTCATTTTGTAATAAACATCGAACCTAGTTGTGAGGTTTGAAACTACTGTTTTGTAAATTATGTTATTGTAAGACTTCCACTGTTTTTACTCTGGTGTAGATATTTGAATAAATGTTGTAATACTGCAATGACTCTGTAACGTGATCCTGCTCGGAAATCGTGGATGATTCGGGGTTCCCCGAGGACACCCGACAGTCTTTTTAAGTTATTGGAAACGTATGCATAAATGTCAAAGGTCATCGGACAGTGACAGGTGCATGTGGGCCCTATAACTTAAGAGGTTCTGCCACAGGTTTGAATCATCGTTGCTCCTCGGTTATGGAGACTCAACTCACTGTCCATCATCGTAGTATTAATAACTGGAACTTGAGAAAGGTTTGCGAAAGAGATTGATATGAAGTTCATGATCTCATTATGGATCATGGCAGATTCATATGTGGTACTTATAAAGTTTTACCTTTGAAGTAAAGAATTTTGTTAAAGAGCTTTTACGCAAAAGAACTTTGATTATTGTTAAAGCCATACCTTGAATCCCATGAGCCGGCATTCCTGAGTTCTATCAGTTTTATTTCGGTTAAGCCTTGTTGAGTACTTTTGTACTCAGGGTTCGTTGACCCTTGTTGCAGGTGAGACTCATGAGCAGATCTGTTTTGGATCATGCTGCATGACGGTTGTTCCTTGTGATGACGATGAGAAGTAAATGTGTGGCCCTTGGGCAGGGCAATTTCACTGTGTGTTTTGTATTATATTATAATGACACTCCACTATTTCATTTTGTAATAATCATCGAACTTAGTTATAAGGTTTGAAACTACTGTTTTGTAAATTATGTTATTGTAAGACTTCCGCTATTTTTACTCTGGTGTAGATATTTGAATAAATGTTGTAATACTGCAATGACTCTGTAACGTGATCCTGCTCAGAAATCGTGGATGATTCGGGGTTCCCTGAGGACACCCGACAGTCTTCTTAAATTACCGGAAACATATGCACAGATGTCAAAGGTCGTCGGACAGTGACAGGTGCATGTGGGCCCTACAATTTAGGAGGTTCTGCCACACTTGCTGACCAGTGTTCTCAAGGCCGCGTGGTTACCGCAGGAACCAGAGTGAATTTTGAGAAGTAGCTTTACTCCCTCCTCTTGGGTGATGCATTTCTGCAGTATCCCATCCTTGGCACTTTTCCTCATCAAGTTGCCGTCCACCAGCACGTAATGCTTGCTTCGACGAATTAGGCGTTCGGTTTCAGTCTTGTCGGCGGGTACCTCGACGCTAGTGAGGTACTTGATGAATTGCTCCCTCCAATCAGCGGCCGGCGAAGGTACTATAAGCACCAGTTGCTCGGCGGGGGGAACTTCCTGAACTTCCTTATCTTCTTTGATGGATGGCACCAGGAGATCCTAAACGAAGACCCCCAGTGGGATCGCGGCGCGAGAAGAGCCCAACTTGGATAAGTGATCGACGAGCTGATTTTGGTCGCATACCACATGGTGGTACTCGATGCCGTAGAATTTTCCTTCAAGCTTCCTGATTTCGGCGCAATATGCATCCATCTTCTCACTGGAGCAAGACTAGTCTTTGTTAAGCTGGTTAACGACTAGTGCAGAATCCCCGTACACCATGAGGCATTTGACGCTGAGCTCGATGGCTATACAGAGTCTGTGGAGACATGCTTCATATTCGGCGGTGTTGTTGGAGGCCAGAAAGTGTATTCGGAGAATGTATCGGAGCTTATCCTTGGTCGGCGTAATGAACAGAATGCTCGCTCCAGCACCGTTGATATTAAGGGCGCCATCGAAGTACATCACCCAATGCTCAGGGCAAGTGGCAGCGATAGGCTCTTGGATCTCTGTCCACTCAGCGATGAAATCAGCGAGCGTCTGTGACTTGATGGTAGGCCTACTTCTAAATTCGATGGAGTAAGTACCGAGCTCAACGGCCCACTTGATGATGCGGCCGTTGGCCTCCTTGTTGCGGAGAATGTCCTCTAGAGGGAACTCAGTGACCACGGCAATCCTGTAGTAGTTGAAGTAGTGCCGGAGCTTGCGCGACGTAATCAGGATTGCATATAACAGCTTTTGTACCTGAGGATAACGAGTTTTGGGCTCATTAAGTACCTCGCTTATGAAGTACACCGGATGTTGCACCTTGTAGGCGTGCTCGGCTTCCTCGCATAGCTGTGCTGACGACGCGGGAAGTGGCGGCGATGTAGATCAACAGAGTTTCATCTGGTCGTGGTGCTCTCATGATCGGAGGCTTTGTTAAGAACAACTTGAGTTGCTCGAAAGCTATGTCTGCCTCCTCTAACCAGGAGAAGCGCTCGAAGGCCTTGAGGAGCTTGAAGAAAGGTAGCCCTTTTTTGCTGAGGCGTGATATGAAGCGGCTTAAGGCGGCCATGCAGCCTGTAAGCTTCTGTATATCATTGACACATGTTGGCCATTTTATGTTGGTGATGGTGGAGACCTTATCAGGGTTAGGTTCGATGCCTCAAGCACTGACAATGTAGCCTAGCAGTATACCGAATGGAACTCCAAAGATGCATTTTGAAGGGTTCAACTTCCATCAGTATTTGTTCAAGTTGGCGAAAGTTTCCTCAAGATTGACGATAAGATTATCGGCGGCCTTGGTCTTGACGACCACATCATTAATGTAGGCTTCGATGTTGCAGCCGATCTGTTGGTCGAGGCACGTCTAGATGTCCCTTTGATAGGTTGCTCTGGTGTTCTTGGGTCCGAAGGACATGGTTGTGTAGCAGTAAGCACCGAAGGACGTGATGAACGATGTCTTGATCTGATCTTCTTCCTTTAGGAAAATCTGGTGATAGCCAGAGTAACAGTCAAGGAAGGAGAGCAGTTTGCAGCCAGCGGTGGAGTCTACAACCTCGTCTATCCGAGGTAGGACGAAGGGGTCTTTAGGGCAATGTTTGTTAAGATCAGTATAATCAATACACATTCTTCATTCTTTATTCTTTTTTCGAACAAGAACAGGGTTTGCTAACCAATCTGGATGATACACTTCTTTTATGAATCCAACAGCTAAGAGCCATTTTATTTCTACCCTAATAGCCTCCTTCTTGTCTGGCGTGAATCGGTGGAGTTTCTGCTTGATCGGTTTGGCGGTCGGCGAGACATTCAAGGAGTGCTCGATCTTCTCCCGTGGTACCCCCAACATGTCTATAGGTTTCTAAGCAAACACGTCGGCATTGGCACGTAGGAAGGAGATGAGCATGCTTTCCTATTTGAGGTCAAGGTGAGCCCCAATCTTCATGGTCTTGGAGGGATCGTCGAGGCTGAGGCCGACCTCCTTGACTTCCTTTGACTTGGCAGAGGCGCGGGGAGGCTCCAGCTCTAGGATCTCCATGTCTTTGGCAGGCACCGTCTTGGCTTCGGTGACCACACTAGCCATCTGGATGGAGAGGTCGATAGCTTCGGCGAGGGTGAGACTCTCTGTCTCGCAAGCGTAGACGATGGTGAGGTTGGCCCGTAGGGCCAAGACTCCAGTAGGCGAAGGCATTTTCAGCACCAGATAGGCATAGTGCGGCATGGCCATGAACTTGGCCAGAGCTGGCCGACAAAGTATGGCGTGGTAGGCAGTGTCAAAGTTGGCGATGTAGAAGTTGATATGTTTGACGCGGTAGTTGCTTGCCGTGCCGAACTGAACTAGTAGGGTAATCTCTCCAAGCGGTTTGGAGGCCCTGCTTGGCACCACACACCAAAAGGTGGAGTCAGAAGGTGTGAGATCTAACAAACCGAGGCCCAGTTCTTTTAGGGCTCCAACGAAGAGGAGATTCAGAGCGCTCCCACCGTCAATGAGCACTTTTCTGAAGGGCACCTTCTGTATGGTTGCGTTGAGGACGAGGGGAAAACACCCTATGTAGGGAATATCTGCCCACTGGTCAGCCCTGCTGAAGGTGATGGGGACCTCAGACCATGGGCGATAGATGGGGTTAGTGGTGGCGTCTTCTGTAGTGACGGAGAGCACCCACCGTGCGGCGAGCTTCCGCTCTCTTCTGCTCTGAGTGGAGATGAGGCCCCCAAAGATGGTGGCGACCACCTTATTGTGGTCCTAAAAGGAATTGTTGTTGCCCCCAGGTGGTCGGCGACCTCCAGCTCCATCATTGGTGTCGTCGTCGAGCCTCTTGTCCTGGAACTCCTTAGCCAAACCAATGCAGTCCTTCATCTTGTGTTTGGCGTTCTTGTGAAGACAGCAAGGGCCGTCAAGGATCTTTTGGTACTGTTCATCGTAGTTGCGCTTGGCGCGAGGTCTGGCCGGCGGTGGCAATTATGGCTAGGCCTATGTCCTCCTATCCGATCACGGCCGCTGTCATGATGGTAGCTACGGTCATCGGGGCGACGGTCGCTGTGGCGTCGGTCGTCGGGGCGGTCGTCATAGCGGTGAGACGGGCGATGAGTGCTTGCATCCTCGTTGAAGCGCACCTTGGCTTCCTCGGCGTCTGCATACTGGTTGGCCGTAGTGATCATCTCGCCTATGCTGGTAAGCGGCTTGCGGTTGAATTTGGAGTGAAGCTCATGATGGTGGAGTCCTCGGATAAAGGCGGTGATGACCTCAGCTTCTATGATGTTGGGAATAGAGTTCCTCATCTCGGAGAAATGTCGGATGTAGCTGCGGAGGAGCTCAGATGGCTTTTGGTTGATGCGGCTGAGATCATGCTTGGTGCCGGGTCGAGTACACGTGGCCATATAGTTGTCGGTGAAGGCTTTCTTTAGCTCTTCCCAAGATTCGATGGAGTCCAGCGCAAGGCTGGTAAACCAGCTCATGGCGGGTGGCGTGAGCATGACAGGGAGATAATTTGCCATGACGCTGGTGTCTCCTCTGGCGGCGTGGACAACAGTGGCGTAAGCCTACAGCCACTGTGTCGGGTTCATTCTTTCTTCATAGGGCTCGACCCTAGTGATCTTAAAACCATGGGGCCACCGAAGTGTTCGGAGTGTCCTTGTGAAAGCTAGAGGCCCCTCAGGGTTGTCGACACCGTCGTTTGCGGCGTTGCGGTCAGCGATAGGCTCAAGGGCTGAGTCCGGGTTGCCGTACTCCTGCTCGTACTCCTAGCGGCGACGCACTTCATCTTCATGGCGACCAAAGCAACGTTGCTCGATACGCCGTCACGCATCCTGGAGGTTGCTGAGGTGCACTCGAGCGTCCTGTTCGACCTCCTGGTCGTGTTGGCGATGGTGTTCGGCGCGATGGCCCTCGGCTCCCCCCTAGAGAGGTAGCGACTAGTCGGCGAAACGGCTTTGACTGGGGCGACGATTGGATCTTAGCGCAGCTGATCGGTGAATCATGCTCGTAGAGCACGAAGGTCTCTGATCCTCGCGAATCTTATTGACCTGACAGTGAGCCGCTTTAAGCATGGCAGTGACCTTGGCGAGCTCGAGCGTTTGAGGGAAATGAGCGAGCTCATTGGCGGCTACTGCCAGATTGGCGCTTGGAGTCTTGAAGACGTCGTGGCCGTCAATGCGGAGAAATTCTTCGCCGAGGTCGCGGTGGAGCGGGAGCGGTCTTCCTTGTGAATCGAGCCGATTATTCCGAGCAGCCTCGGCCCTCGCAATGGCTGCATCGTTTTCTCAACGCTGCGCGCGGTTGATGTTCCGGTTCTCCCGAGCAACGTGCTCCTCCTCGGTTTCGCCATTCCGAGGAGGGCTGTCGATGCTGACGTTGAAGATCACACCACCCCGAAGGGTGGAAGGAGGAGTTGCTCGGAGAACGTTTCGGCGAGGGTCTCCATAGAGCCCTGAGACTCGGAGCCTGAAGTTTCTTCTGGGACGGTCTGGAGGGGCACCCCGGGGCCCTGGCCTAAGTGTAGCATGTTGACGGCTGGCGGAAGCTAGACGGCGACCTGGTCGGCGAGTGGATGGGCACATTCCACCTAGTCGGCGAGTTTGCCCCTCAGGGCGTGTTGGTAAGCGGCGGCGGCGTTGGTGAACCCGAAGGATAGGGCCGTAACCCCTATAGTTTTCTGAGCAGCTGAAGGGTCGAGATGGCGGACTAGAGGGGGGTGAATAGTATTTTCTAAAATTAATCGTGTCGGCTAACCGATACAAATGCGGAATTAAAACTAACGGTCTAGCCAAGACTATACCCCACTATATATGTTCACTAGCACCTTGCAAAGATAACAATTATGCAACAAAGGTGCCAGGCTAGTTAGAGCTCTCCTAAACAATTCTAAGAGCAAGGTTACACAAACCTATGCCACTAGTATTTTAAGCAACAAGAGAGCTCCTACACATGCTAGTAAGCAAAAGCACAAAGCTAACTAAGCTCACTAGCAATGCTCAATAACAAGGCAACTAATGCCTAATTAGAGAGCGCAAATACTTAGCTACACAAACTAAGCAATGTGACTAACAAGGTTACTAAAACCAAATTAGCCACGCAAGGGAGCTACTTCTATGCTACACAAGCAAGAAGGTAATTAGCAAGCTACATAAGCTATCTAATTACAAAAGCAACAACACAAGCGTAATGTATATGAAAGTAAACGCAAGCTTGTGTAACGGAGATGCAAACCAACGGGAAGAACAAGGTTGACACGATGATTTTTCTCCCGAGGTTCACGTGTTTGCCAACACGCTAGTCCCCGTTGTGTCGACCGCTCACTTGGTGGTTCGGCGGCTAATTAGCATCACCCGCTAAGCCCGCACGTCGGGCGCCGCAAGAACCTACCCCTTGAGTGAGGGTAGCTCAATGACACGCTTTACTAGAGTTGCTCTTCGCGGCTCCCGCGGGGCGAGCACAATGCCCCTCACAAGCACTTCTCCGGAGCGCCGCACAAGCTTCTTGCGCGCTTCGACGGAGACCACCACCAAGCCGTCTAAGAGGTGGCAACCTCCAAGAGTAACAAGCACCACCGGCTTGCAACTCGATCACCTAGTGCCACTCGATACAACCTCACGATGCAATCGCACTAGAATCGCTCACTCATACAATCGAATGATCACTATCAAGTATATGTGTGATGGAGGGCTCCCAAGCACTCACAAGCATGGACACTAAGTCCCTTGAGGTGCTGAAGGGTCGAGATGGCGGACTAGAGGGGGGTGAATAGTCTTTTCTAAAATTAATCGCGTCGGCTAACCGATATAATTGTGGAATTAAAACTATCGGTCTAGCCAAGACTATACCCCTCAATGTATGTTCACTAGCACCTTGCAAAGATAACAATTATGCAACAAAGGTGCCGGGCTAGCTAGAGCTCTCCTAATCAATTCTAGGTGCAAGGTCACACAAACCTATGCCACTAGTACTTTATGCAATGAGGGAGCTCCTATACATGCTAGTAAGCAAAAGCACAAAGCTAACTAAGCTCACTAGCAATGCTCAATAACAAGGCAACTAATGCCTAATTAGAGAGCGCAAATACTTAGCTACACAAACTAAGCAATGTGACTAACAAGGTTACTAAAACCAAATTAGCCACGCAAGGGAGCTACTTCTATGCTACACAAGCAAGAAGGTAATTAGCAAGCTACACAAGCTATCTAATTACAAAAGCAACAACACAAGCGTAATGTATATGAAAGTAAACGCAAGCTTGTGTAACGGAGATGCAAACCAATGGGAAGAACAAGGTTGACACGATGATTTTTCTCCCGAGGTTCACGTGTTTGCCAACACGCTAGTCCCCGTTGTGTCGACCGCTCACTTGGTGGTTCGGCGGCTAATTAGCATCACCCGCTAAGCCCGCACGTCGGGCGCCGCAAGAACCCACCCCTTAGTGAGGGTAGCTCAATGACATGCTTTACTAGAGTTGCTCTTCGCGGCTCCCGCGGGGCGAGCACAAGTACCCCTCACAAGCTCTTCTCCGGAGCTCCGCACAATCTTCTTGCGGGCTTCGACGGAGACCACCACCAAGCCGTCTAGGAGGTGGCAACCTCCAAGAGTAACAAGCACCACCGGCTTGCAACATGATCACCTAGTGCCACTCGATGCAACCTCACGATGCAATCGCACTAGAATCGCTCTCTCACACTATCGGATGAACACTATCATGTATGTGTGAGATGGAGGGCTCCCAAGCACTACTACACAAGCCACCAAGGCTCTAGTGTGCTCAGCTACCGGCCCAAGGCCGGCCATGGCCTCTATTTATAACCCCATGGGCAAATAGAGCCGTTACCCCTTCACTGGGCAAAACTCGGGCCGACCGGACGCTCCGGTCCGATCGACCGGACGCTGGACCTCAGCGTCCGGTCACGCGATACTCGCCACGTGTCCCCTGCGTTCAACGGTCATCTTCCGATCCCAACGGTCATCTGCCGACCGGACGCAGCACTTCAACTGACCGGACGCTGGACCCTCAGCGTCCGGTCGTTTCCAGTAAGCTCCCGAGCATGACCGGACGCGTCCGGTCAACTCGACCGGACACAGCCCAGCGTCCGGTGCTTAACCCTAAGCACTGTGCTGACCGACAGCCTGACCGGACGCACCACTTCAGCGTCCGGTCGTTTCGGACTCAGCGTCCGGTCACTGTTAAACAGTGAGACCGAATTCCTTTCTCCTCTATCTTCTTCACCCTTGGTCCAATGAGCTAACCACCAAGAATTTGCATCCGGCGCAGTAGAAAATAGTCATTCCATTTTCCCGAAAGCGCCGAATCCCCATCTCACCCCTACAAACACCACCTCCTTTGTAAATGTGCCAACACCACCAAGTGTACACCACCATGTGTATGTGTGTTAGCATTTCACAATCATTTCCCAAAGGATGTTAGCCACTCAACTTGCCACGCCACTCGATCCTAGCGACAATGCAAAGTTAGATCACTCGAGTGGCACTAGATGACCGATATGCAAACAAGTTTGCCCCTCTTGATAGAACGGCCATCTATCCTAAACCCGGTCATAAACTTCTCTACACACCTATGACCGGTGAAATGAAATGCCCTAGGTTATACCTTTGACTTGCGCATTCCATTCCATCTCCTCCAATGTCGATGCAACACATGCACCAACATGATCAACAATGATATGATCCACTTCATATCATCATGTGATCATATTGGTTCATCGATCTTGACTTTACTTGCTCTTCACCGTTGCCATCGTCCATCGACGCCAAGTCTTGCTCAAGCTTCACCGCCACGTGGTCCATCACTCCAAAGCCTTCGACTTGCCCTTCACGCTTGCAACCGGTCCATCAAGCCAAGTCATGTCTTGATCTTCTCCACCTTGATCACATGACTCAATGTCATGTCTCATGTGCAATAAGCTCCTTCATCATCACATGTGTGAGCTTTGCAACATCTCCAAGCCATTTTCACCTTCATGGCATATGTTGCTCACACACATGTACCTGTGGACTAATCACCTGTGTATCTCACATAAACACAATTAGTCCACCTAGGTTGTCACTCAATTACCAAAACCAACAAGGACCTTTCAATCTCCCCCTTTTTGGTAATTGATGACAACTCTACAAAGATATGGAAATTAAGCTCTTTTGGATTCATGTTGCTTGCCCAAGCAATTTTACCACGTGAAAATGATTTTGGACAAGTACCACAAACCCGAAAAGGTAGTATTAGCTCCCCCTACATATGTGCTAAAGTATTTAATTTGAAGCTTGCACATATGCATAGATTGAAATTGTGGGAGAGTAAATACTACAAAATGGTGCTAAGGTGTATAGAATAAACCTTTGAAGCGTGTACCAATCATAGTTGCACCTTTAAGTTCATCCTTAGCACCATGGTTAGCTAGATATCACTTGGAAATAAAAGCACTAGATACCTCATGAGATCAACATTAAAATCAAGGTACTAGCATTACTTAAAGAATATTCCAAGTGTCTAGCTATCATCCTATGCATGCTAGTTATCAAGTTATCATTCAAGTTCTATAACTAGCATACACCACACAAGCATGCATATTGAATTTGAAAGCTTATGCAATGCAAGCAAGCACATGATTATGCACATATCAAATGCAATCAATCAAAGTTCATGAGCTTGCTCCCCCTACTTGTGTGCTTCTCTTGTCCAAGACTTGTGATCCATTCTTTTCTCCAATGTTGCTCCCTCTTTGTCCATGTCCATGTCCAACCTTTTTCATATCTTTATCTTCTTATCTCTCCCCCTTTATACAATCTCTCCCCAAGCTTCATATCTTTGTACAATCTCTCCCCCTTTGTCATCAATTTCTATAAAAGGTATGCTTCTTATTGATGCAAAGGTATGCACTTTGGGGTAGATGGTTGAGACTAGAATTTTACATTTTTGATGGACATTACTTGAATATTGGAATGACACCACATGTGGATACCATTAGAATTTTCAACTTGTACTACTTGTATCTTATCATTCTATGTATGGGTCATCCATTTTATTTCACTTAAGCTCTTGTAGGTGAGGGATGCATTCTTTATTTGATGATCACTTAAAGTTGAGGATCACTTGTGGAACCATCATCTTGCATGATTGATACTATGTATAGATACCACTTGTAGGAAGTGAATATCATTTGAAAGAATCTTCTAGTATGGAACCACTTGTTTGATTTATCAATAAAGACCATTTCTTGAACATTTGCTATCTTCATGAGTACCACTTATAGGATATCACTTGTGAGTTGATACATACAAACTAGATATCCATTTGCATTGTTGTCTTGTGCTTGTACTCTTATCATTATCATGAGCTTCTTATGTGACTTGAACTAAATTGATTTGCTTAAGCTTTCAAGTCCGGTTTAAACCAATGACAAGCTTCTTCACACCTCTTTTAAGGGTTATCTTGTCAATGTTGTACTTGTCACTTGTTAGCAATACAAATTAAGTCAAGTACTTGGGTTCACTAGCTCATGAACAAATTCATGTACTAACCACTAGATCAAGTAATCATTCATGCAATAGTGGTAAGCTTATGAATTTAAAACATTTCATTTGTTATGCATGATCCTATGAAGTATGTACTATATGCACTAACCGCATACTAGTAAGGGATGAAATGATCATGCACATTACAATGATACCTTTGCTATGTTGGAGTAGAGGATAGTCACATAGATTTCAATTCATTACTCCAATAGCAATGTGAAGTCCAATTATAAGCTTGGTGAAGACCAATAGATACCAATTTGAATTCCATTCTTCACCCATATGAAATGAATACCACTTATGATCAAGTGCACTTTCTTGTTTTGGTTGACTTGCTTTATATTTTGATCTTTGATTGCATGAGAGTATCAATTTGAGAATACAACTTGAAATATCATGATTAGCTCTCTTTTGGGTGTTGCTTGCTTTTCTTGATCAACCCTTTTGATTGCTTCAACTAAGCATCTCAAATGTTCCTCGGATCACCACTTCCATGTTAGCCTTCCAAGTACCACACTTGGTTTACCTACACATAGGCGGCAAGCCCCTACACTAGGGAGAAGTGACCTCTCTCCAAGAACCATTCTTGATACTCACTTGAAATAACTTGATTGATCCAAGTGATGGACTTAATTTGATGAGTAACCTTGATTCCTTCTTTAAGTCCTTTTCTTTCTTCTTGTTTAAGTTCTTTTCTTTCTACCAAAAGATTTCCAATAGTCACTAGAACTTAACCTTCATCTTCATCTTGAGTTTGATCTTGATCTTCTAATTTGAGTACCAAAAGTGTGCAAAGTACACTCCTCAATCAAATGGCCTTGTACTCTTTGTTTAACATGTTACTAGATCATCTCAAAACCAAACTTAGGTACCTCAATCACTTGTAAATATGTTTCCAACTTGAGGACCTTTCAATCAAAGTGACTCTAGATCAATCCAATACTTGTCACTTTTATGGCAGATTCTGTACTCTCCAAAGAACTAAGCATATTTCTCAAAGTACAAATCCAAATACCACAAAATTTGGTGGAGATGAGCTTCACTAAGTTATCTAGCAGCCATAAAAATTTTAGCTTCATTTGATCTCATATGACTGCCAAAATTTTAATTCTTCCACCACTGCTACATGCTGAAAACTGCTGCACTATAGCTGACAAGAACCACTCCAAAACCGAAGCATTTCTTATCCAATTTCCATGAAATTTCTACAGCATCTCATACCATAAGTCTAGAGCATGTACACAAATTTTCATGCCAATCCAATAAGATTTGATTACTCAAACATGGCTATGATCACAGCTAGCTCAGATTTTGAATATAGGACAGATTTCAAGCAATTGAGCTATACTTCATCAAATATGAATCAAACTTGATACTAACTTGTTTGAATACTTCCATAAGACATATATCTATTCAAACCACTTACTAAAAGTCATCTCATGAATTTATCCAACACAAATCAATCCAAACTTGATTACTAATCAACTTATCCATTCAAACACCTCATAGCAAGCAACATTGCATATTTATCCAATTCAATCAACTCATATGCACCCAAATGAAATGATCAACAAGAGATATACCTTTGGTTAGCTCATGATCATCCAATTAGCAAGCTTCAACTCAATAATTTGCAAGTCATCAAATATATCCAATGAATCACCAACAACTTGAAATTTACACTTGTATGTTGTAGCATATTTGGACTTCACTTAATTTGTCATGGCATTGGGATTGGATGTGCACTAAACTTCATATCTTGATTCAACATATCATGATCATTATGAATACAATTGAATCAAGCCTCCAATGCCAATGGTACCTACACACATTCATCCACTTTTTGATGGTACCCAAACAAGTTTGGGTCCTCTCAAGTTAAGAGCAACATACTTAGGCAACGCCTTAGTATGAGTAGCGGGATGTTTTGCAATTTCAACCAATGAGGTACCATTGCCATCCTTTCTAAGCATATCATGATCATCAATTGAAATAGGCTTAGAAATTTTACCTAGGGGACATGAATGTGCCATGTGTCCCCTTTCCCGGCATGAGTAGCACTTTCTCTTTGCTTGAGCCTTCTCTTCTTTGCTCATGTGGTGCTTCTCATTGCCTTGCCTCTCATGGATTGCTTGAGCCTTCTTCTCAAGCTTGTTAGGACACTTAGAGGCAAAGTGTCCCGTACTTCCACACTTGAAGCACTTGATGTGAGCATAGACTTTCTTCTCATTGTCATTCTTGCTCATCATCTTGGCATCTTGAATTTGCATTGGATGCCTTGCTTTTCCACCCCTTCTTGTTTTCTTCTTCTTGATCATCAAATCATCACCATCATGTAGGTTGATCTTGATTTGCTCTTGGGGTGTCTTCTCTTGCTCAACTTGTGGCTTTGGTTGAGGCTTCACTTGTTGCTTCACCAATTGCTTGGTTGGGCACATCGAGGTAAGATGACCCCAAGTGCCGCACTTGAAGCACTTGACATGCTTTAGCCTCTCTTCTTCTTTCTTCAACTTGAGCTTTTCTTCATTTGGGCAACTATTTGCAAGATGTCCCACTTCATGGCACTCGAAGCACATGAAATGAGAGAGCTTCTCTTGTTCTTGCTTCTTTATCTCTCTTTCATATCTTCTCTTGCCCCATCTTTTGCCCTTGATCTTGCTCTTGTTGAAGCCAATGCCACTAGTGTCATTGCGGCTTTCTTTATGATTGACTTTGCTAGTCATGAAGCCGACTCCACTCTTGTCACCAAAGTTTCTTTGAGTTTTCAACATATGCTCAAAGGTGACTTGAGAGTTGTAGCACCTCTCTAACTTGTTGCTCAATTTCTTCACTTCATTTTTGAGCTCATTGTTCTCCTTCAAAATGTTGGTCTCACAAGACATAGAAGTAGAACAAGCATCTATATGTGAAGAGCATGGCATATCTAATAAATCATCACAAGAGGTGGATACATGCTTCTTGCCTACATCACAAGGGTTTGAAACAAATTGTGATTTATCATGTGACCCATGTGATGAGCTCTCATTATTTTTAAGTTTCTTTGTAAATATTTTAATGAGAGAAGCTTGTTTTTCTAATAATTCATCATGAGATGCAAGTAGTGTCTCATGATTCAATTTAAGCTCATCAAGTGAAGATTTATAAGCATCTAGTAATTTCTTATGTTTTTCACAAGAGTTCTTTAGAAATGAGTTTTCATTTTCTAATTTCAATGTTTTAGCTTTCTCATTTTCTAAAGACATGGTCATGCTAGCAAGTCTACTAACAAGCTCATCATATGAATCAACATGATCAACCACATCATCATTTGATACCTTGGTGTCACCTTGTGACATGAGACAATGTGGTGTAGTGGATGGGCTTGTAGTAGCATCATCATGACTTGAGCATGAACCATCATTACCATCAAGTGTGCATGGGGTAGCATCATCACTTGCAACACTTGTGGCATCATCATCAACCTTGTCAAGTGAGCTTGTTGTGGATTGATCATCATCATCCTCACTTGACAATGAGGTGGAGCAATCTTCCACAATCACCAAATTGTGGTTATGCTCAACACACTCATGCACCTCCTTCTTAGGCTCATCCTCCTTCTTGAATTTGCCATCATCCCATGTGGAGGAATCACCGAAGGTGTCCTTGATGGAGTCCCATATCTCACGAGCGGTCCCCTTGTCGTTTACTTGCTTCATCAAATCAAAATGTAAAGCATCCAATAGAAAACAACAAGCATGTGCATCAAATTCATAGAGGACTCTTTGAGCTTTGGTTAGAGTTCTATGATCCAAGACATGGGAGAGACCACTAGTGACAACCCACCAAAATTTAGGTCCCTTTGCACGAAAATGATCAAGCATATGATTTTTCCAAAGTGCAAAGTTAGTGCCATTAAAAATATGATTCTCACAACCATCTAGCCCATAAGCCGCCATCCTCTCGGGTCGGTGAAGACCACAAATGAGAGACCGGGCTCCGATACCACTTGAAGGGTCGAGATGGCGGACTAGAGGGGGGGTGAATAGTCTTTTCTAAAATTAATCGCGTCGGCTAACCGATATAATTGCGGAATTAAAACTATCGGTCTAGCCAAGACTATACCCCTCAATGTATGTTCACTAGCACCTTGCAAAGATAACAATTATGCAACAAAGGTGCCGGGCTAGCTAGAGCTCTCCTAATCAATTCTAGGTGCAAGGTCACACAAACCTATGCCACTAGTACTTTATGCAATGAGGGAGCTCCTATACATGCTAGTAAGCAAAAGCACAAAGCTAACTAAGCTCACTAGCAATGCTCAATAACAAGGCAACTAATGCCTAATTAGAGAGCGCAAATACTTAGCTACACAAACTAAGCAATGTGACTAACAAGGTTACTAAAACCAAATTAGCCACGCAAGGGAGCTACTTCTATGCTACACAAGCAAGAAGGTAATTAGCAAGCTACATAAGCTATCTAATTACAAAAGCAACAACACAAGCGTAATGTATATGAAAGTAAACGCAAGCTTGTGTAATGGAGATGCAAACCAACGGGAAGAACAAGGTTGACACGATGATTTTTCTCCCGAGGTTCACGTGTTTGCCAACACGCTAGTCCCCGTTGTGTCGACCGCTCACTTGGTGGTTCGGCGGCTAATTAGCATCACCCGCTAAGCCCGCACGTCGGGCGCCGCAAGAACCCACCCCTTAGTGAGGGTAGCTCAATGACACGCTTTACTAGAGTTGCTCTTCGCGGCTCCCGCGGGGCGAGCACAAGTACCCCTCACAAGCTCTTCTCCGGAGCTCCGCACAATCTTCTTGCGGGCTTCGACGGAGACCACCACCAAGCCGTCTAGGAGGTGGCAACCTCCAAGAGTAACAAGCACCACCGGCTTGCAACACGATCACCTAGTGCCACTCGATGCAACCTCACGATGCAATCGCACTAGAATCGCTCTCTCACACTATCGGATGAACACTATCATGTATGTGTGAGATGGAGGGCTCCCAAGCACTACTACACAAGCCACCAAGGCTCTAGTGTGCTCAGCTACCGGCCCAAGGCCGGCCATGGCCTCTATTTATAACCCCATGGGCAAATAGAGCCGTTACCCCTTCACTGGGCAAAACTCGGGCCGACCGGACGCTCCGGTCCGATCGACCGGACGCTGGACCTCAGCGTCCGGTCACGCGATACTCGCCACGTGTCCCCTGCGTTCAACGGTCATCTTCCGATCCCAACGGTCATCTGCCGACCGGACGCAGCACTTCAACTGACCGGACGCTGGACCCTCAGCGTTCGGTCGTTTCCAGTAAGCTCCCGAGCATGACCGGACGCGTCCGGTCAACTCGACCGGACACAGCCCAGCGTTCGGTGCTTAACCCTAAGCACTGTGCCGACCGACAGCCTGACCGGACGCACCACTTCAGCGTCCGGTCGTTTCGGACTCAGCGTCCGGTCACTGTTAAACAGTGAGACCGAATTCCTTTCTCCTCTATCTTCTTCACCCTTGGTCCAATGAGCTAACCACCAAGAATTTGCATCCGGCGCAGTAGAAAATAGGCATTCCATTTTCCCGAAAGCGCCGAATCCCCATCTCACCCCTACAAACACCACCTCCTTTGTAAATGTGCCAACACCACCAAGTGTACACCACCATGTGTATGTGTGTTAGCATTTCACAATCATTTCCCAAAGGATGTTAGCCACTCAACTTGCCACGCCACTCGATCCTAGCGACAATGCAAAGTTAGATCACTCGAGTGGCACTAGATGACCGATATGCAAACAAGTTTGCCCCTCTTGATAGAACAGCCATCTATCCTAAACCCGGTCATAAACTTCTCTACACACCTATGACCGGTGAAATGAAATGCCCTAGGTTATACCTTTGCCTTGCGCATTCCATTCCATCTCCTCCAATGTCGATGCAACACATGCACCAACACGATCAACAATGATATGATCCACTTCATATCATCATGTGATCATATTGGTTCATCGATCTTGACTTTACTTGCTCTTCACCGTTGCCATCGTCCATCGGCGCCAAGTCTTGCTCAAGCTTCACCGCCACGCGGTCCATCACTCTAAAGCCTTCGACTTGCCCTTCACGCTTGCAACCGGTCCATCAAGCCAAGTCATGTCTTGATCTTCTCCACCTTGATCACATGACTCAATGTCATGTCTCATGTGCAATAAGCTCCTTCATCATCACATGTGTGAGCTTTGCAACATCTCCAAGCCATTTTCACCTTCATGGCATATGTTGCTCACACACATGTACCTGTGGACTAATCACCTGTGTATCTTACATAAACACAATTAGTCCACCTATGTTGTCACTCAATTACCAAAACCAACAAGGACCTTTCAGGTGCTCAACACCAGCCATGGCCGAGGGCCACTTCTATTTATAGCCCCAAGGGCTAAACTAGTCGTTACCCCTTCACTGGGCAATGGTCGGGCCGACCGGACGCTCCGGTCGTGTTGACCGGACGCTGGACCTCAGCGTCCGGTCTCTCACAGACGACCACGTGTCCCGATTCCAATGGTCACTTGACCTGACCGGACGCAGCAGGTTCAACTGACCGGACGCTGAACCCCCAGCGTCCGGTCGTTTCCAGTAAGGTACCGACCTCGACCGGACGCATCCGGTCACACTTGATCGGACGCAGCCAACGTCTGGTCACACTCCAGCTTCTGTGTCATCGTACGTCAGCCTGACCGGACGCAGCCTGCCAGCGTCCGGTGCATTCAGATCCAGCGTCCGATCAGTTGACCGACGCCAGCATCTTTGCGACCAACTCGTTCTCACTTCTAACTTCTTCACCCTTGCTCCAATGTGCTAACCACAAGAACTTGCATTCGGCGTAATAGAAAATAGGCATTTCATTTTCCCGAAAGCGTTGAATCCTGCCTTGCAAGCTCGGCGGGAGGGAGAGAGGGACCCAAACCCATCTCACCCCTGCAAACACCACCTCCTTTGTAAATGTGCCAACACCACCAAGTGTACATCACTATGTGTATGTGTGTTAGCATTTCACAATCATTTCCCAAAGGATGTTAGCCACTCAACTTGCCACGCCACTCGATCCTAGCGACAATGCAAAGTTAGATCACTCAAGTGGCACTAGATGACCGATATGCAAACAAGTTTGCTCCTCTTGATAGTACGGCCATCTATCCTAAACCCGGTCATAAACTTCTCTACACACCTATGACCGGTGAAATAAAATGCCCTAGGTTATACCTTTGCCTTGCGCATTCCATTCCCTCTCCTTCAATGTCGATGCAACACATGCACCAACACGATCAACAATGATATGATCCACTTCATATCATCACATGATCATATTGGTTCATCGATCTTGACTCTACTTGCTCTTCACCGTTGCCATCGTCCATCGGCGCCAAGTCTTGCTCAAGCTTCACCGCCACGCGGTCCATCACTCCAAAGCCTTCGACTTGCCCTTCACGCTTGCAACCGGTCCATCAAGCCAAGTCTTGTCTTGATTTTCTCCACCTTGATCACATGACTCAATGTCATGTCTCATGTGCATTTAAGCTCCTTCATCATCACATGTGTGAGCTTTGCAACATCTCCAAGCCATTTTCACCTTCATGGCATATGTTGCTCAGACACATGTACCTGTGGACTAATCACCTGTGTATCTCACATAAACACAATTAGTCCACCTAGGTTGTCACTCAATTACCAAAACCAACAAGGACCTTTCAGCAGCCCCTGATAGATCTGGATCGGAGGGTGGTCGGCACTGAACCAGAATGTCTAGAGCCGATTTGGCAATGGAGAGACAATCAGCGAGCTTCAGTCCGACCCGATCGATGGATTCAATCAAATCGTCGTTGTTGATCTGCCTCCTCTGGTAGCGAGGAAGCAGGCGGCGAGTTGTTGCTGAAGGAGACCTCAGAATCGGCTCCGAGATCGGATATGCAGTTGCAGGTGCGGGGATGGTCGGCGCAGAACCGATCTACACCGGCTCGAGGAGCTCTCCGACTCCGTCAGCGTTGATGACCCACGAGATAGATCCGACCGTGAAGATCTGGCCGGGTTGCGGAAGGGACGAAGAGCATGCGAAAAAAGCCATCTTGTTCGACAAGGAAACAGCACGCACACCCCTACCTGGCGCGCCAACTGTCGACAGAATATCGTCGGTAGTCCTCCGAGGGGTATCCCACGAAGGTAGATTGATCGGCAGAGGAGCGTGAGATCAAGAACAAGAAGGCAACAGAGACACACGAGTTAGACAGGTTCAGGCCGTCAGTATGACGTAATACCCTACTCCTGTGGTCTGTTGGTTTGTATTAGCTATCGTATGATATTGCGTGAATTTAGAGGGGATCCCTGCCCGCCTTATATAGTCCAGGGAGTAGGGTTACAAATCGGTTAGATCTGAGAGATAACCGGAAAGTAATAACTGGTTACAGGAATCTTTGGATCATACATATCTTAACAGATCTCATAGTATCTTTAGGATATCTTTCTGGTGTCTTGCGGGAGGCGACGAGCAGAGTCGTGCCCCGCAAGGCTTCATCTTGTGGGCTAGGCCACCCCTGGGGGCGCAGCCCATGTGATCTACCGTGGGTATCCGGAGTCGTACCCCCACAATAGGCCTTTCAGTTAGAATTAGCTTCTGCCTATTCTAGTATCGTTATAACTTATTTGGAATCCCAGATCTTGTTCCTTGTTACTGCAGTAAGATTGTCAGCTCAGATATATAAAAAAAACATGTTAGTGTTATATGCGTCTTTACTTTTTGAGCCAAAACTTTGCCTGAACCGTGAGTAGTCCACCCTTCAAATTATGCCTTAGCACAGTAACTGTGGAAAGCAATTAAGTAAACGTTTTGGATGCATTTTCTTTCTGCAATGGTCGTTTCGATGTTCTAATAACTGCATCTGTTCGGTTGCAGGAATAGGTTCCCATCCAGATTTGGAGCATTGGAGTGGATGCAGTCTGTTGTATCTCAACATCTGTCTTCTAATATGGATCTGGTTGCCCTGGGTTTTCTTGTGTCTAATGACCGGTGTTCTGAAATGCTGCTGCCCTGAGTTGCATGTATTATATAGGAAGCACCACATCATACACATGTGGTCTTCTATATTTCAGCGTTCATTGTCTTGTAACTGAACTTTTAGTGTTTCGATATATTCAGACCAAAAGAAATCTTGCCGTTATTGTAGACCTGGTCGTGCTAGACACGGTGCAACTGGTGGTGTTTGGGGCGGTACACCTGCTCTTTTTTTCACAGTACGCGGTCGAGAATTGGCTCCAAACAGGGCTAAAGGGGCTCGTGTTTTCCACCAGTGCTATGCTGAATCCTGCATCCTGGGTGCAAACTCCGCGGGTGCTGTGTGCGCGCTCAAGAGGGTCTGGATCTGGCGCGGACGTAGCCCAAGAGAGCAGGCGGCGTGGCATCTGACAATGGCCGCGCTGTGCGGCCTTGATTCCCTGTTAGCAGCTCTCTATACGATGGAACACCAATTACTCCACACAACAATAAGCACCAGCGCTATGTATTCCAATACAGCAGGGAAGAGTTCAGGGAAGGAAACAGGAGGGGAAATCAGAGTAGATCAGAGGCTCGATCAGAGGTACATCAAAGAGAGCTTCAGATAGAAGGAAGGTAGGCTGAAGAAGAAGAACGAGGAGGAAGAGCGGGATCTGGGGAAGGAGAGGACCTTGTTGGGATTTCTGAATAATTCTTTCATGGCCCGATCTGCTACTGCTGCCATGCTCCCGTTCTTGCTGGGGCCTTGTGTGACAGCACGTGCCGGCCCATTAAGCCCGACGTTCCCCACTTCTTCTTTTTTTGACAGAATTCCCCCCTTCTTTAGCTTCGGCTTGCCCCTAAGACGATGATGAAAGTACTGTAACATGTCCTTGAGCCATGGATGTCAGCAGGTTGTCCAATGTTGACGCCTCCACCTTGGTAGCTTGAACAAAATTCACATTCCTGTAACTGAATTCTTCCCATGGCGATTGTTTTAAGAACATCACTGCATCTGCAATTAGGAGGTATCTAGAACTGAGTAAGGGCCACAATGTTGGCAGCAGCTTAGCTCCATCACACATGACCTCCGGTAGTCCGGTTGAACTCTGGTCATGACCACACGAGCAAGAACAATCAATTTGCTGGCAACTGAACCTGTCTCAACTAACTTACTATTAATGTCAGTATGAAGTATTTCAGGAGGTGGCCATGGCTGCAACTCAATGCAGCAAGTCGTGGACCCATTCACTCCAACCTTGAATAAACAAGTGGTGGCCAAGAGCGTGCCCAACATAAGGGTTGAGGTCAGGTTGTAGTCCAACAAAGCCTTCATTTCAATCTGTGTGACTTCGACAATTTCCCTCTCATGTAGCAACAGACTATTAGCCATCCATCTTGCAGAGCCAACAGTCAATAAAGGAGCAACTCCGGCACTTCCATTTAGCAGTAACAGGGAAGTAGAAACCCATTGGGAAAAAAAACAAATTTAACAGCCAGGCAGGTCGAACCAATTGCTAATAGATGCAATAGGGACTGAGACAATGGAGCACACAAAGTTCAGATGGAGCAGCAGTTGATGGTTGCAGGAAATCACCCCTAACAATCCTCATCTCGAGTAGCTCATAATCAACCAGCATCTCAAGATCAAACAATGGCGCACTAACCAACCGACTCTCTCCAACAGGTTTTATACAATTTGGCGTAACTAGTGCATTGAGAGATCCAAACTGCATCTCAGTAAGAGCATCTGCGTGGACTGAATATGTGTGGAACAACACAGAAAGCAATTGCTTATGAACACCATGATTCCAGAAACATGGGAAGGATAACTCTCTCATAACCAATTTATGCAGCAATGGCTTCCTTTCACTGCTATGAACATCCCATTCAGTTGATTCTAGAACTACCAATTTTGCTTGCGAAGAAGTAAGGTCCCAAGGTGAGAACTTGGATGTTGCCAGGCTGCAATTTACAGGAAGTGTATAATAGTATAATAGGATCCTCTTGTGACAGCCTACTCGTGGGTCGAAGCCCTTGTTTTAGTTCCTAACTTTGGCATCATGCAAAAAGAAGATTTCCCGTCACATCAAATTTACGGTACATGCATGGAATACTAAAAGTAGACGAAATTAAAAACTAATTACACAGTTTGGTTGTACTTTGCGAGACGAATATTTTGAGCCTAATTAGTCAACGGTTGGACAATTATTACCAAATACAAACAAAATGCTACAGTAGGAAATCTGGCACTCTGCAAACTTTGCCCATCTAAATTCCGGGCAACTAAACGCGCCCGAAGATGCACTACGACTGCATAATACCAGAAATCCAGAATGATGGCCATGATACTGGTCGCAGGTCAGCCCCATTGCCCCAACACGCATCACCGTCACCAGCACAGGTTGGCCGACCGTCTTTGGACTCAGATATCGACTCGTAGTTCGTGTTTTGCTGTTTCGTGTTATGTTCGGAGGAGTTAATGCATCATAGATGTTCGGTTTCACACTGGACGCCTTAGGTTTAGGCCCTGGTTAAAAATTTTCCCAAAATGTCACATCAAATCTTGCAGCACATGCATCACTGGCGAAGCTATGTACGCTGTGGGGGGTGCCAATGCACCCACGACAAAACCAAAATTAAGTGCTAATTATCTCAAATCGCCACACGTGCACCCCCCTCAATCCTGTGTCATGCACCCCCCACGGCGCAACATCAAAGTGTGAAAGCTTGACTCCTCGAGCAAACCAATACAAGCCATTCATGGGCCTAGTGCCAATAAACCTGAGCATGCCAGGATCAAGGGCAGACCAAGTCCTGCATGTATGACGTAATTAGGCCTAGGACTGGTCAGTAGGGGAGTCCCCTACCTATTTTTTTTGCTTTTCTATTAAATGAAAGAATGGTACAACAACAGAGTTACAAGGCCACCAAGGCCCAAAGAAAAAAAGGGAGAAGAAGGAAAAAATTACATGTAGCTATCTTTCCAGGCACTAAGTGAAGCACTCTTTTCTTGTTTAGCCTTGGTACACACCAGGCCAAGCTCCTCTCTGAATCGCAGTTTCCATGTGTTGACATTGACTTGTCCATTGTCAAATATGACAGCATTTCTAGTAGTCCAGATCACCCAACATGCAGTTATGAAAAATTCTCTGAAAATGGAGAGGCCAAAGTTGGTTCTGGCTATAATCACCATGTCAAGGGGTGGCAAGTTCAGGTTCCAAGTTATGGGGATGCTATCCCAACATTCCTGACTGAAGGGACATTCGAAGAACAAATGAAAGCAGGTATCCTCCAGACCTCGGTTGCACAAAACACAACTGTAATCATCAAGCGTCATATTTTTCCATCGAAGCAGGTTTCTTCTACTGAGTCTATCTCTGAGGAGGAGCCAAAAGAAGAATTTATGCTTGCCCAGGTTGCTTGATCCCCAAATCCAAGAGAAAAGAGGGGAAGCTTCAATGTATCTGATTAGGATCTTATAGGTTTTTTTGGTGCTGTATCTAGCATTTCCCCAGATGTAGGTCCACACATCATCTATGTTATTACCATCCCAGGTTACATAATTAGGAGCTCTCATTTAAGAATAAGAAAAATGAGCATTATTTCATAATTAGGAGCTCTCATTTTTTTAGATAATTAATGGGAGATGCAGTTATATAGGTTTGATTTATCGAACTATAGGGTTTAATAAGGATTTAGGATTTAAAATTACTTGACCACGGTAGTATGTCATTTGAATTACTAATGTTATCGGATTAAGTGGCAAATAATCGATACTAATTTCCTATACCGAATGTTAGTTCAAGTTTGATAACCCAGCCTATTGTATATATTTCTTGATTTTGCATAGCTCTCTCTATGTTTATATATAATTTTGCAGGACCGATATATTACCTTAGAAAAATCAAACTTTAGCGTGTAAATATTGCATATCAAGTTTAAGGCTCGGTTTGGTGGAGCTCCGGTCAACTCCTTATACTAGAAAGTGCTGCACCCCCCTCATTTTAGCTCTAGCTTCGCCACTGACATGTATGGAGTATTAAATATAGATGAAAAAAAAACTAATTGCACAGTTTGGTTGAAAATCGCGAGGCGAATGTTTTAAGCCTAATTAGGCCATGATTAGCCATAAGTGCTACAGTACCAGCATGCGCTAATGATGGATTAATTAGGCTTAATAAATTCGTCTCGTGGTTTCCAGACGAGCTATATAATTAGTTTTTTTTATTAGTATCCAAAAACCCCTTCCGACATCCTCGAAACATCTGATGTAACGTCCACAAATTTTTATTTCGCGCACCCTTAGCACGACACTGGTTCACTCCGAAGGAAAAAATTGAAGGAAAACAAAGGGGTAGTCAACATGCATGGCCTGTTAGCTCATTCAGGCTTCCCCAGATTTCCCAATCCATGACGGGGAACGTGAGAGATGAGCGTGCAGCTCGCATGCTCCTACGAGTCCCGTCGCACACACTTGAGCTGAACTGTGCAGGAGCAGAAAACACAAGCGAGTAGATTTATTTTTCCAAATTATGATGTAACCGAGGGGCGAGGCCTGTCATACTCACAGCAATTACAACCACTCACATTCAGACAGTTTCTTACCCCAAAATCCAAGTGTCCCGGTCCAAGAAATCAGAGCCACGTTGCACTCACATACCAGTACATGTCAAAAATCAAGGCAGAAATTTTCTTTCACTTTACCACCATTTTTTGTTCCTTTCCCAAACAAATGGCTAGCTTTCCACTCACTGAACAAACTTGTACAATCAATGCACGATTTACATCATGTAAAAACTCCACATCGAAGAAACTCTCAGCTAAGGGAACAAACTGCAACCGATGCCACTAACCGATGATGAACACAAGCTAAAAACCCCAGCTTGTAGGGAAACTAGCACCGCCTGAATGTCTGAAATGGAACCGAACAGAACCAGTGCGCGCAGCATGGATGGCAACAACCACCGCCGCTACTACAGCAAACCCAATCATGAACAAGATGAACAGTATACAGGGCCTCTTGCTCCACCGCCCCATGATCCCGAGCGCAAACGGGTAGATCAGCAGCAGGATCCATGCGTTGAACACCAGTCCGAGGGACGCATCGGCCATCTGCAGGAGCGACCATCCCTCAACGATCGCCTTGCCAATCGCCGCCCCAATCGCTCCGACGTTCACGGCGATCACCACTATTGTGGGGATCAGCAGTGGCGCCCACTGCACTACGTACATCTCAGCATACTTCTCGTTCACGGTGCTTGTAGCCTGCTTCGCTGTCAGCTTGAACGAAACACCATTCCCACGAAGGACTAGCTTCAGCACAATGTGCAGCGTTGCTAATGGGTACACGGCTGTTGCCCCGATGATGTAGAACTGCTCGTTGCGGATCCAATCCAACAACGTGAGGCCAGCCCACTTGATCTCGACCATGCCGATCAGTTCTGTCATTGCTATGATGATGACGAGGTACAACACATATGTGGGGAACGGCTTTTGTATGTAGAACTCACCACGGAAGATCCATATGATAGGGAAGAGGAGATAGAAAACAAGGAAGACTGATGAGATTGGGTAGGCTGTCATGTTGGTGTAGGCTATTCGTTGCATGAAGTTTAGTCGACGACTAACAAGGAGTGGGCAGTGTGAGAAGAACATTTCAAGGGAACCGCCCGACCAGCGCAGAATCTGGTAGAGGCGCTCAGTGAGGTTGATAGGTGCAGTGCCACGGAAAGCATCTGGTTCTATGCGGCAGTACATAGATCGCCATCCTGTCCGGTGTACTCGGAAGCCCGTCACCACATCCTCCGTAGCAATGTTGTACACCCAGCCTATTTCCTTTCCAAATTCAGTACCATCCTCATATGCAGACTTCATGACATTATTCAGCTCTTCCATGACAGACTCCTCATGTGCCGGTGGTGATGTCATGGACCATTCTTGGTTCGCAGCTGATGGTATGGAGTTGATGAAGGGCATTGAGTTGCCAAACTTGTTGGGGTTGTCCACGAGCTTGAAGGCATCAGTTCTCCAACGAGGTGGATCAATACCATAGACAGCAATCCGGCGGAACATGCAACCGGTGCCAACATAGGAGGGTCCCTGGATGCCATTTAGACCAAGCAAGGTGGCATCAAAGAAGACACGGTTGTGATTGCAGTACCTGTCTGTTGGGTCGACATCATCGAAGCGTTGTGGGAACTGAACAAAAGCAGTGTTGTCGCCATCACGCCGGTCCAGCATGAAGCACATTGCAGCTCGGAAGGCCTGTGAGTTGTTGACATAGTGGTCACCATCAAAATTGATGATGAAGGGAGCATTAGTCAGAAGTGCAGAGACCCGCAGCTGCACGTTCATGGCGCCTGCTTTCTTTTGATGGTCATAGCTTGGATTCTTCTCACGGGAGATATAGACGAGCATTGGGAGCCGCACGTCAACAGCACTGAAGTCCAGAGGGGTTTCAGCACTAGCTGGTCCACCAAACCGAGGTTCATCGCCCGGGTGATTCAACATAACCTGATGAACAGCCATGTTAAGGGTAACAGATTAATACACTTTCTTAGGTCACTCATGCAAGACTATGCTAATTATAAGTCACCACTATTAGAGACTAATTAAGTTTTATCCACACAAAGAAAAAGGGCTAGCAAAATTGCATACCTTAACAATTCCAGCATGTTGCCCTTTCTTGTGGTTTTCAGCAGGGTCAAACCATGTTCCTGGCCATTGTGTTCCATCTGCCATCCAGGTTGCCTTTACACCTTCTTTGGCCTCTGCATTGTATGCATCTGAGCGCTCAGGGATTTTAGTAAAAAGTGCATCCAAATGCACCTTGAACTCATCATACTCCTTAGACATGCGCCTATGATCATCAGCAAACTCATCTGGTACATTTCCTGTGTACGGGCGTGACTTCACAGCAAAATAACTCTGAGGAGCTCTCGGCTCAATGCTATGTTTTCGGCAAAATGGAACCCAAAGTTTTGCGAAATTTGCAGTCTCAAGCAAGCCCTCATAATGGATTATGGACCCTCCATCATCCGAGAGGTAGGTAGCAGTCCTATCAATTGGGTAGTCTACGGCAAGAATGGATAGGATAGAGTTCATAGTGTATATCATAGGCTCATTTATGGGATCAACGGTGTTGATAAAAACATCAAGCCTGGGGAGATTAGAGTCGCCATCAGGGAGATCGAATTGTTGTCTCAGGAGGGAAAGGTCTGGGACACGCTTGATAGGGTTGAGCTTTGCAACTTGGTTTAGCAACCAAGTGACACCAAACCAGAAATCTCCAACCATGGATATCCACCAGAGCCACATGCCATCGGCGTACGGGTGCCTGATCCGCCATATGAAGAATAGGATGATAGCAATCAATCTCAGCAAGGTCAACAACCTGTTGCAGACAAACCGGAAACAAAATTAGAACATGTAGTCAGGGAAAGCTACTACTGCGAGAAGTCCTAGCATTGAAATAGGAATGAGTAGACTGGAATACTATGACTAGTGACAATGCACGTAAATACAACAATTTTGCACCGTCTTTTTAAAATTCGTTACAAGTTGTCAGTAACGTTTTGAAAACAGAGCTGCAGAACTGAATTAATTCACGTGTAATGCAATGGATGGAGTCCACGAGATGAAATCTTCAGTTAGGCACACAGCAGACTCGGATTGCACAGTGCGCATGGGGCATCTCAACTCTCAGCCACAACTCATCGTAGCACAGATCTAGAAATGAGAGAAGTGACAACGCGACACACCTAGCGAGACGCGCCACGAAGACGGAACGCCAGCCCAGCGCTCCCCGGCGACCCGTGCGAGGCGGTGCTGCGAGCAGCGGAGGCGGGTCGGCCTGGAGAGCTCCCGGGCTGGCAGCGGAAGCTGGGATACGGGACCGCGGGGCGAGCGCCTGAGGCACGGCATCGCCGCCCCGCCATCGGCGCTGGTAGTGGTAGGTTCGTTGTCTCGTCGCCGTCGGTCATCGCCGTGTTAGCCTCTTGGAGTGTAGGCCTGTTGGGTCGGGATGGGACGAGGGAAGGGGAGATTGGTGGACCGGTGGGCAAATGCCCGCCCATTTTGACATTGCAGCATGCTGGGCCTAGGCCCAGGTTCGGAATATGCGCTTTCACGAACAAGCGAACTTTGCATCTCTCGGCCCAATATTATGCCTGCAAGCCCATGTTTGTTTATTACGCCCAACCAAAAGTTCAGTGCACCATTTCTAAAGTCTAAAGAGTACGGCCTCCGTTTTCGTTTACTTGTCACCGAATTTTTACTGTAGTAATTTTGATCATACGTTTTTCCCTGTAAAAGATTTTTAGATACATCAAGTTTTCACATATATGATTCTTTATTGAACATACTTCATTAGTGTTATATACATTGAAGTATCTAAGATTTTTTTAGAAGAAAAAACAGATGGTCAAATTTGCTACAGTAAAAAGTTACTGACAAGTAAACACAAACGGAATGAAGTATATAGTAGTGAATTCTAAAAAAAAGAGTATATAGTAGTCCATTTAAAAAAAAGAGAGAGAGAGTAAAGAACCACTGATCTCTCCTAAGAAAATTGTGTAGAGTGTGCTTATGGCCCGTTCGGCTTGCTGAAACTTGTCTGAAACTGGCTGAAAAACACTGTTCTAGCTGAATTGTTCTGAGAGAAAAATACTGTTCCGGTTGAAAAAAACAAGCTGAACAAGTCGGTTTCTTGGTAAGCCGAACGGGCCCATCTCTCTCTAAAAAAACGAGTCCCTCTTTTAAAAAACTCAGTCAAGTAATTTCTTTTCGGCTGGGAAGGAAAATCCCTACCGGTAGTTTAGCATGTAGCCCTTCAAAAAGAGTGCAATTCTACTATTGCCCTTTAAAAAAAATCTACTATCCTATTTTTTTACTTTAGTAATAAAGGCAACTAAGCTGAGGAAAATAGGCGTGCGTACGTAACTGATCATTGACACTCCCAAAATGGTAATCACGATCCAAGAGCCATGGCCAAAAGTAGAAACAGTGATTCTCAGTAAAGCATGTGCGCGTGTATTATTAGCGATGAGGCTTGAGGCCGGATGTACTTGCGCACCTGTAGGGGTGCAAGAGGATTCCCTTGACCCTGTACGTCCGGAACAGGAGCGGGCGCCGCCCGTCCTCGCCGCCGTCCTCCTCGGCCTCCGCCGCCTCCTTGTCGTCGGTGGGCGTCCAGTACTTGTCCATCGGGCTGACGACTGCTGGCTTCTTCTTCCTCTCCCTCGTGCCGTGCTGCTTGCCGTTGCCGTTCGCCGCCACCGACGACGGCACCGTCGTGCGCCCCCCGACAACGCCGTTACTGTTGTCGACGCTCCCCCCGTGATGGTCGCCGGCACCGTTCTCCGACGGCACCGCCGTGCCTCCGGCAACGACGACACCACCGTTCGCCGGCGCCTGAGGCGGAGCCATGCCTCGATCCTCCCTCGATCGATGATCAGTGTCAGTAGCTAGCAGCTGGCAACTAGCTCTGTTAGCTAGAGACTGGATTAGCTGGGCTTAATTAGCTCCGTAACCGTAAGCAGCTCAGTGAGGCGCGCCTGCTGGTCGCTACTCGCTAGCTCAGCTCGCTCGGTGCAGAGTAGTGTATAAAGGAGTGTGGCAGTGTGCAGATATATGCTGTTCACTTGCCTGACAAGGAGGAGGAGGTACAGTACAGGTATCAAGGTATGTATATACAAAATCACGCACATTAATCTGATTCGATCAATCGATTGTCGGTTAGAAGCAGTCGAAGAATAAGAGGCCCGCAGGCTGTCGGTTGGCCTCGTCGATGACGTGACCTATCCGCATCACGGGGTACGAAGCTACGGTGCTCTAGAGGCACTCGGTGGACCAGCTTATTATATTAATCTCTATCTCTACGACTAAAACATACGGATTGTCAACATCTACTCGGCAGGATCAAAACACTCATACGATCTATATCCGACAGACAAATAATCACCGCATCTCATGCGATCTATATCCGGCAGGCAGATAATCACCGTCGTATGGAGACACTGGGGGGCAAGTAAATAAAATGGAATAAGATTCACGAAATCACCGGTAAACAAATAATCACCACATTGAGAGACTGGAAGAGAAGTAAATAAAATGGAATAAAACGGAAAGAGAATTATGGGAAGAGAAAGGAAGGCAAATAATCACCGTATGAAGACACTGGAAGACAAGTAAATAAAATAGAATAAAACGGAAAGAGAATTATGGGAAGAGAAAGAAATTTATTGGAATATCACCACACAATGATCATGATCGTGATCCAAATCTCGTTCGTCGTCCTTCGCGTTGCGTGTTGACAACAAATACTTTTTTTTCCTAAAAAATGAATTATTGTCATGCCTCATGCGGGCTAAGATATTGTAAGTCCGAGTATACATGTTTTGGTAAGACAGAGCATGGATAAATTCAATTCGATGCCTAGCAATAAATTTTCAGCCTTTGAGGCACCTGATGTTTATCGTAACTTTCAGACAACAAGTTCCAAACCTAGCTTTTATTTCAGATTCATTACGATAATGAATGTGTTTTCTAGACATTATCATGGTATAATACACGTGAAAAATTGAATTGATATATTCTTGATTTTGATTTGCCCTAACAAACATCTCATTCAATTTATGTTACACCCGTTGTAACACACGGGCACTGGTATTATATTAAGTAGATTATTTGCAGCGATGGCAGCATCTGTAACACATGGCAGGACCAAGAGATTATTGCCATGCGTTCCGTCTCGTTCAACGAGAGAATGAATATAACGGCTACAAAGCCAGATCAATTTAAATACCCCCTCCGGTCATAGTTAGATGTAGATTTGACTTGTAATTTTTTTTTTTTTTTTGGTCTCCGTTACCAGATCTGGATTGGCTGTTGGGATTAGTGACATATTTTTGGTTTATTTTGATCCATGAGAACAGTAGAAAAAATAAATCATAAAATGTTTATAAACAATAACATGTAACTAGTACTCTGTTTCAAGTATTTGCTAATTCACAAAAAACTAGTCATGTGATGATGTAGATGTCAATGGAGGCCGATTTGATCGTTATGTGGATCGTCAGTGTGTTAAATCGCTACACTGCATCAACCGAGATTGGCTACATCAGCGCAAGACTCGGTAAGAATGTGTACTTATGCTAATAAGTAATAACAGTGTCAGTGCTGCCATCAGAACCAGTCCCACCTAAGGCCTTGCTTGACTACACTCTGATTCACATCAATCTACGTGTATTGAGTTGAATTCAGGTGCCTCAATACATGGATTTGGGTGGATTGATGAAGTGAAGTCAAACAAGCCATAATAACGGTATAATTCTCCGTTATGGTTTTGTTTTATTCATTCAAACACTACTTTATATAATAGTATGCTATTTATTATGAGAAAAAAACTAGCATTCTTTGTTAAATCAATCAGTGCCGGAACCATGCATATGTTATATCCGGGATTTAATCATGGAAATCAACAAATGTCTAATATTAATGCATGCCGGCAAGCAGGCAGATATAGATGGATCGATCGACATACTCTCCTATACGTGTTCAAGTAATTCCAGCCAAGATGGCATCATCCAATTAAACGGCGCGATTGTTTTATTTTTTCTTAGCAATTATTCTGAATTGCAGTCATGCATCTGACGACGGAGACGTGCATGGAGGACGATTGATGCCGCCTAACGGATCGAAGCTAGGAAACAAAAGCCTCGTTTTGGAGAATATAATGCAGATGGTGGCTTGGATTATTTTCGCTTGATCGTAAACGATCGTAAATTTTCAGCCAAAACAGTATTTTTCTCTCACACCAAACCAGCCAACAGTAATAATCCACGATCATATACGATCGTTTCAGCCCCAGCCGAACAGGCTAATTAGCGATCGTCCATATGCCGCAGATCGCCCGTTCCATCTGGCAACCCATCGCACGTCGTCGATCCCCTGCTGTGTTTTAAGTGCAGGTTCACACCGACACGCGCGCCGCAGACCACAGCCTTCAGATCCAGCACGTGCGGTAGTATAACGGCAGAGCTGCATGCTGTGCTGTACTGCCCACTTGGCCGTGCACTGGATCCCTGAAACTCGTCAGCGTTGAGACTTGAGCTCAAGTTGCGATTCGACGGAGTTAAATTTCCTGTCGGTTCATGACATATTATGAGATGGGAATTCGGAGATTGTTGCAGAGAGCGGACTCTGCATCTCTCTGTCTCTCTCGCCCATGTCTTATGTTTCCGTTCGGACATGACATACACTCTCCTTCCAGATCTAACCCAATGTACATGTTTCTATAGTTGCATATTGTGGCTCGTATACTAATACATACATACATACATGCATGTATACACAACATACACATGAAATTCTGTCGAGGTAGGTAGCTAATAAGATGGCTCACTGGCCCTACACGGTTTTTAGAAATGTGATGTGATAAGCAGCATTTGGATCCACACGTAACGTAATACAGGTAGTCCACCTGGAGTGTGGGCGCCTTGGCATATTGAAGAACCCTTATGCACCTTTACAATCCACCATGGTAGAGGCACGCGCTAGATTATATCTCAACTTTTTAGATAAGCTAAGAAACGCTTAGCCTTTCGAATAAATAAATCATTATCATGGCTCGATTATATAATGGGCACCTTAGTACTAGTAGTATTATATACGTTCAGAGGTCACGGTGGTAGTATTGTATTGAGGCCGTGCATGGTTTTATAGACATGGTGTTTAACTGTTTAGGTACGGCAAACCACGGTTTGCAACCATAGCGCGCAAGCAGCTTGAAGCTCCGCCAAACTAAACTAAACTAAACTAAGAATTAAGTGTGAGAACCAAATCGATCATCGCTCTAGCGGAAGTAATTGTCTGTGTGCATGTGACAGGCAGACAGGCAGCACATCCGCATCGACGACGCACGACGACGGATCGGACTGCCCATCCGCATCACGCGCCGCTGGCACGGTGGCACCGCATGTATCGGGTACGGTTATATGCGGGGCCGCTGGACAAACGCCCCCACGATCCAAACGAGCGTGCATTACACACACTACTAGCTAGCTGTGGTGCGCTAAGTGCTGAGAGCATATCCGGCCAGCTTTGCTCGCGTGCGCGCGCTCCTCCGGGACGCGCTCGCTCTCACCGCCGATCCATCAGTTGGGGTGCGTGCTCGCCTAGTCGCCTTGGACGATAAGCTGCCTCTGATGGTCGATCCAACTCCCAACTCCCAACTCCAAGCTGTCCAGTGTCCACCACAGCAGCACCGCCGTGGCCTCGCCTCGTACGTCTTGCTGCGTCATTATTGCGTCAACTACTCTGCTCGCTCGCCGCCGTGCTAGATCGATCGTTTGTTCTCCAATCAGGCCGATGGATTCCTTTTGTGCGAGACAAGCTGCGCGCTGGCACTACCGCAAGTTGCAGTTGCAAAAGTGTCGGCGAGGCGATTGGGACGAAGGAGATTATACTAGCAGCAAGATCGAATGAGCCATGCCAAGTAGGGGCCCGGGCTAAGGGCCTAGCGTGCGCGCGCGCGTACGTACCTATGCCCAGTGACTGGGCCATGATGAGCCTTCCGTGTGTAGGAGTATCTTCGAAGGGGGTGCCAGCGTTCGAACGTTCTGGACTCACGCTCGTGTCTTGTGTTGTATCGTGCATCTCTCTGTTTTCTGCGCCTACTTCGTTTCTTGTGCCCACGTCATCCTACCGGCACCCTCCACTCGCATATGGGGACTGCCAGCTTCAGCTCCGTTTCCCGCGCGCACGTGGGACCGCCTGCACCCCTGCACCCTATCGAGCACGCAGGGACTGCATGTGCCTACGCCCGCTGCTTCCCACGCCCGCTTCACACGGGAACAGTATACACGCCGTCCTAGCACCTGCAGCAGGTGTCCGCTATAGGTGGGTTCAATTGCAACATATGCAATACTCGATATGATTTACTTTTGCAACATCCTGATAATACACTTGTAACATACGTCCGAAAACAACTAAAACACTTGTAACAGACGTCTAAAACATTTGCAACAAGCAATATACATCTGAAACACTTACAAAACGCCTGAAAACACTTGAAAGCTGTTGCAAGCATATGCAACATCCATATGAAATAATTACAATATATACGTAAAACATATGCAACATTCAGATAAATGCTTGCAGTATACATCTAAGAAACAAATGAAATATTTGGATCAGACTCAACATGCGTGTATAGCCTTGCAACATATGCAACATCCCGATCTACTTTTGCACCATCCATGCGAAACACTTACAACATAAGCATCTAAAACAATTGAAACATATGCTTTCGCGCAACATCTCCTTGCTACCTACTGCACGGAGGGAGCGCAGCTACGCGCGCATCCCCGCTGCGCCAAGCCACCATGCCGCTGCCCTCCAAAATCATCCACGAGCAGGCCAGCCATCAGCACAGGCGACGAGAAAAACATCTACGCGAGGAGGGGCAGAGGTGCGTCAAGGCAGCCGGCACAACACTACACCATAACAAAACAGGAGGGATGCGCGGCTACGTACGCCTAGGGCAGAGGATTTCATCTACTATGCGTCGCCGGGCGGAGGGTTGTGCCATGGGGTGGCGTAGGAAGCGGACGAAGGGGCAGCCACATCTAGCACGAAAGCAAGGCGAGGACGACAAGGCCCAGGAGGAAGACGGACGTATGTGGCGGGCAGGAGGCGTGATGGAGAGGGAAGAAGCGGGCGGCCACGCTCGGGGCGCGGTGGAGATGCCGGGCGGTGAACGCCCAGACGCTGGAGGCGGCGCGACGGAACACGGTCACGGCACTGCGTCGTATATGTACCCTACACCCTATCTTACTTGCTCGTCCACTTGTTTCTCCAGATAAGATAGGATGGAGAAACGAGTGAACGAGCAAATAGCATAGGATAGGAGGGGATCATTGAATTCGGCGACTCACCAGGAGCGGCCGGATGGACGAATACCCTACAGAAAGTATTCCCAATCTTGGAAGCGGCCGAGGCAGGGTTACTGAAGCTGATGAGTGATGGTGATTTTTATTCATGCGCTTTTATGGAGACTGGAGCTGAGCTTTGTCATCCGAAATCGATCATCAAGGGGGCGAAAATACATAGCTTCAGGTCATTCCCAACAATGACGCACACCTGCACCTCTGCTTGACTACTTCAATGGCTCAGGCATCTCCTGGACCAGCAATCCAAGCCACCTAACCAGCAAGATTACTCCCTTCAACTCCATCTCACCCAACAGCATCAAGACCTCCTTGCCAAAGAGGAAATTTATCACCTCCAGAGAGCCAAAAAGAATTGGGCCATCCATGGTGACCGCAACACCGCTTTCTTCCACCATTCCATTATTAAAAGGAATAGAAAAAACCGTATCACCCATCCTATCAATCCGGATGGCTCTCAATCCACAACCCTGACCAGCTTGCTTCCACTCTTGTTCATTACTTCTGGTCCATCTTCACCTCTCAGAATTAGCACTCCCACCAGCCTGCGCCGCCTCACCTCACCCTTCCCTCTCCTTCTCAATCGCCTATCCCTCCTCCTCCAATTGGCAACCAGCACGCTCAGTCCCATGCTCTACCGTAGCCTGTGTCTACACTGTTGGGAACCCCACCTTCACCGGCTGATGATAGGTACACCAATTCTATACCAAATATAAATGAACTCCATGACATTGTCAAGCAGATGAGAAGCAGAGCCACCCCTAGTCGATGGTCTCAATGTTGCCTTCTACAAGTCACCGTGGTCATGGATTCATGGATACAACAGGATGTGCACAAACCGGTAACTGAATTATATACCTCAGCTAACCTCCCCGTAGATATTAATAAAACCTACATCACCCTCATCCCTAAAAAAGATCACCCGGTCTTAGCTTAGGATTTTCGTTCGATTAGCCTTTGCAATGTTATTTACAAAATCATTTCCAAGTCTCTAGCTAACAGGCTCAAACATCACCTGCTGCATTCCATCAATCATGCCCAGGCGTCCTTTATTGCAAATAGACATATTTCTTCTAATATTATTATCACTCAGGAACTTATCCACTCTTTCAATTTAAAAACCTAAAAATAGAATGCTTTTATTCTCATAATTGATTTGGCTAAGGCTTTTGACAGATTGGAGTGGGATTTTATCCTTTCGTCTCTTCGACGATAGGGTTTTAATGAACATTTTATTAACCTTATTTATGCTTGTATTTCCTCTCCGTCATTTGCAGTTTTAGTCAGTGGTGAGCCCTCTGGCACTTTTATTTGACCCCTTCCCCCCTATCTTTTTGTGATTGCTATTAATGAACTGTCCAATCGTCTCCAATCTAAGCTCCATAGCAGGAACCTTTCTGGCATCACCTTGGGCGTTGGTGGTCCTGCCATTCATTCCCTCCTTTTTGCTGATGACCTAATTCTCTGCGGCCACGCCTCTGTTGCTGAAGCGGAAGCCATCAAATGCATCCTCTATGATTTCTCCTAGCTCTCTGGTCAAGTCCCCAACTTACAAAAATCATCCATCCTTTTCAGCAAGAACGTCAATGACCAAATCAAAGACCAAATTAGAGCTATTTTCCCTGTGCCTAATTTACTACCTAATTCCATGCACCTTGGCCACCCAATGATCTTCAACCACAGAGATAGGAATAAGGCTTACGCTTTCATCATTAACAAGTTCAGAGCCAAGCTCACTACTGTCAAAGCCAATAAGCTTAATCATCCTGGCAGGCTCACCTATATCAAATCGGTTCTTGCTGTTAGGAAGCAAAAATCACTAGGATCATAGATCTAGCCGGTAGAGTGATTCTATACAGGATAAAGGACGTAGTTCATCCTAATGGATGTAGAACAAGAGAGACAGAGAGGGAAAAGAGAAGGTGTTGAACCTAACACCGCAGAGGGGGAGGGTTCAGAGGACACCATCACGTTCGTTGGTGTAGTCTATGTACGGGCAGTGACGGTCGGTGAAGAGGGCGATGAAGACGTTGATGTCGTTGGAGCGAGCGGCGTGGCTGGTAGCTTTCCGTCACTGGCTGTGCTCCTCTCTGATCGGATTAGGGTTTAGGTGTCAGTGGAGAGCTCGGCTCAGGTTAACCTCATGATAAGAGTCATCAGCCCCCATCTCTTTTTATAGCGCAGTGTGACGGGGGCCCTCCAGCCATGGTGGGCTGGGCGCCCTCGATCAGGGCATGAATCAAAGGCCCAACTGGGCCGTTGGGTCCAGTTAGGATTAGAGATCAATCTAACAATCTCTCCCTTTATCTCTTTCCATCTTTTACTTTCATATCATTTACTTTTGTTCATTCCATTACAGATTAGCGCATAGAGCATGTCTCATCATCACGGTCCATTGCCGATAGATTTAACAGCTACAACACACCTCTCTGTTCTGAAATAGATACTTATCTTTGGGCCTTCTTTTGTCCAGAAATTATAGGCTTTCCCTTAAACCCATGCTGACGACATGTTCTCTAAACACGTTGGGTGGTAAGCCTTTTGTAAGCAGATCCACGAGCATCTTTTCGGTACTTATATGCTCAAGACTTATGACTTGATCCTGGACTTTATCTTTCACAATATAATACTTTATGTCAATGTGTTTGGCAGCACCACTTGACTTATTGTTGTGAGCATACTGTACTGCCGAATTATTATCGTAGTATAACTTAAGTGGTCTATAGATGTTGTCAACCACCTTCAAACCGGGTATGAACTTCTTTAGCCAGTTCACCTGCCCTATTGCCTCATAACATGCTATAAACTCGGCATACATTGTGGACGATGTAGTGACAGTTTGCTTTGAGCTTTTCCATGAAATAGCTCCTCCTGCGAGAGTGAATACATATCCAGACGTGGATTTTCTATTATCTCTCGCATAATCAGAATCTGAATATCCCACTATATGGAGTGAATCAGATCTTCTATACGTCATCATGAGGTCTTTCGTTCCTTACAAATAACGCAAGACTTTCTTTACTAATTTCTAGTGTTCTGTTCTAGGATTGCTCTGGAATCTGCCAAGTAACCCGGTAACAAATGTCAAGTAAGGGCGCGTGCATACTTGAGCATATTGCAAGCTTTCGATAGCTGAAGTATATAGAACCGCTTTCATTTGATCGATCTCATATTGGTTTCTAGGGTATTGAAAATCCCCATATCTGTCGCCCTTGACTATAGGAGCAGGTGATGAACTATATTTATGCATACTGAATTTCTTTAAGATTTTTTCTATGTATGCCTTTTGTGATAGTCCTAATACCCCTTTACTTCTATCTCGGTGAATCTCGATCCCTAGAATGAACAAGGCTTCACCAAGATCTTTCATATCAAAATTTGAGGACAAAAACTTCTTTGTCTCTAGTAGTAGACTGACATCACTACTAGCAAGTAAGATATCATCCACATACAGGACAAAGAAGATAAACTTGCCATTCTTAAACTTTGCATAGACACAATTGTCCTCTACATTCTCTTTAAACCCAAAATTCCTTATTGTCTGATCAAACTTCAAGTACCACTGTCTTGAAGCTTGTTTTAATCTATAAATGGATTTCTTTAGGCGACATCCCATTCGTTCTTTTCCTTCCTTGACAAAACCTTTTGGTTGTGCCATGTAAACATTTTCCTCCAAGTCTCCGTTGAGAAATATCATCTTTACATCCATCTGATGTAATTCTAAATTATAATGTGCCACTAATGCCATTATAATTCTGAAGGAATTCTTACATGAGACTGGAGAAAATGTCTTATTGTAATCAATCCCTTCTCTTTACGTAAAGCCTTTTGCCACAAGTCGTGCTTTATATCTCTCTATATTCCCTTGAGAGTCAAGTTTTGTTTTGTAGTCCCATTTACAGCCTACTGTTTTGGCTCCTTTAGAAATTATTTTCAAGTCCCAAACTTTATTGGCATTCATAGATTTCATTTCATCTTCCATGGCCTCAAGCCACTTTGATGAATGATCACTTCTCATGGCTTCTTAAAATGAGATGGGATTATCCTCCATTTTAAATTTCTCAGTATTGTATACTTCATAGTCAGCAGGAATAGCTGATCTTCTAACTCTTTGAGACCTTCGAGGGGCCTCTATATTTGGCACATCTTCTGTTTGAGGCTGTTGTTGCTCCCCCTCATGTGTGGCAATAGGTTCTATAGGATCCTGAGGACCAAGTTCCTCATCGTCATTCATTGTTGCCACAGGCGGAATAACAACAGGTGCTGGGACCACAGTATCTTGCACTGTCGGTGCAGCGACAACAGGTAGTGAGAAAAATAGCTCATGAATCATCGGAGTGGGCGTATACACCCGCTTCTCTTCAAGGTCAATTTCTCGAGCTACCATGCTCCCCCTCATCATTTCATCCTCTAGGAAGACAGCGTGTCTCGTTTCCACAAACTTTGTATGTCTATATGGATAGTAGAAACGAAAACCTTTTGACTCTTCTGGGTAGCCAATGAAATGGCAACTTACTGTTTTGGGATCTAGCTTCCCAATGTTTGGGTTAAATATTTTAGCCTCAACAGGACTCTCCCACACGTAAGTGGTTTAGTGAGAGTACTCTTCCTGTCCACAACTCATATGGTGTTTTGGGCACCGACTTACTTGGTACTCTATTGAGAATATGAATGGCGGTTTTTAACGCCTCCATCCACAGGCTCATCAGTAAGGTGGAGTAACTTATCATACTACGCACCATATCCATCAAGGTACGATTGCTCCTTTCAACTACTTTATTCTGCTGAGGTTTGCCCGGTGTAGAATACTGGGCTACTATGCCATTCTCCTGTAAGAACCTTGTAAAAGGTCCAGGAACTTGGCCATATGGGGTTTGCCGACCGTAGTACTCCCCCCACGGTCGGACCTGACTATCTTAATCTTTAAATTGTGTTGGTTTTCAACTTCTGCCTTAAATATCTTAAATTTATCCAATGCTTCTATTCTTTCTTTGATTGGATAAATGTAGCCATAACAGGAGTAATCATCTGTGAATGTTATGAATGAATCATAACCATACACACTCTTTACAGGAAACGGACCACAGATGTCTGTGTGAATAATCTGTAAAATTCCTGCGCTTCATTTGGCATCTTTCCTAATTTTCTTTACATACTTTCCTTTTATGCATTCTCTGCATTGTTCTAAATCTGAGAGCTCTAATGGAGGAAGAATATCATTCTTAACTAGTCTTTTGATTCTCCCCGTCGAAATATGGCCTAAACGACAGTGCCATAATTTCGACAATGCATCGTGAGTTCTCTTTCGTTTTCTGTTTATATCCGTAGATGAGGATACATTCACATTATCGCATGCAACGTTCCCATCATCGTATACAACATTCACATCATCACGTAGTGATAACAAATAAAGCTCATTTTATAAGATAGCAAGACCAACACATGCATCATTAAATGTTATCTTATATTTGTCATTTTCAAAATGGCAATCATATCCATCATTGTCCAAACATGAAACACTAATCAAGTTCCTTTGTAATGAGGGAACATAAAGAACATCTCTAAGTATAAGTTTGAAACCATCAGCAAGCTCTAGAGAAAGATCGCCAACGGCTTCAACTTCTGCTAGGACTCCATTTGCAACTTTAACGTGTCTTTCGCTTCTTTGTGTAGTCCTCGTCGAACGGAATCCCTGTAAAGAATTAGCAACATGAACAGTTGTGCCTAAGTCAATCCACCAAGTAGATTTTGAATATTGTACATACAGGGATTTATTTATGAACGTAATAATGTTCTCACCTTTCTTTGCCATGATCATCTTTAAGTAATCGAAACAATCTTTCTTATAATGTCCCATCTTCTTGCAATAGAGACATTGATCTTTCTCTACTGTGAACTTATTTTGCTGAGGCTGATGCAGCATAGGACCCTTTTCCTTTGACTTTGAGGAGAAATTAGCATTAGTATTCTTTTTCTTGTTATCTTTCAGATAATTGATAGAGCCACCATTGCCAGCTTTCATTCTCTCCTCCTCTTGCACACACATAGCCATGAGCCTCTTCATGTCCCATTTCTTGGGCTGTATGTTATAGTTGACAACAAAAGTGTCAAACTCTTTTGGCAAGGAAGCAAAAATTAGATGGATAAAGAACTCTTCATTGAGAGCCAGATCCATTGGTTTTAGCTTGGATACCAAATTGCTCATCCTTAGTATGTGCTCTCTTATGCCATCATTACCTAAGTACCTCTCTGTCACCAGCTGCTTTATCAGTTGGGTAGCATATGTCTTTGAAGAGCTAGTAAACTGACTCTTTATTCTTTCGAGGTATCGGTGATGGTGTCACACTCTAGGATTGAGCCCACAATTGCAGGCTCAATCGTGTTCTTTATCACAGCCAAATATTTCTTGTTGGCAGTGACCCACTTCCTATGCTCAAGGTCATAGAATATTCTTTGGGATGCAAAATCCCTCTCTTTTATTGCCCAAGCGGCATCAGCCTCGTTTGTCTCCCTCACTGGTACCACAGGCTCTATGGGACACGGTGAGGTGACTACCCAGTCCACCTCAGTCAAGATGAAGGTCAGGTCAATCTTTTTCTTCCACTCCATGTAGTTATCACCTTTGGGAGTGGGGATCTCTTTGATACAACCAATCAAGTTGTATCCGCCTAAAAACACAATTCATATAGTGTGAGAACATAAATAATGACAACAATTGTATGCCTTGATTTCAACGTTGGTCAAAATTAAAACATACAACTGTTTATACATTAAATCTACATCACCGTTGGGCAGAAATAGAATTAATGCATGACAAAAAACTCATCATAATATTGCCATTAATCAACGTTGGTCAGAATAATAACAATATTATAATCAATTAAAACATATTCATTTTCAAAATTAAATTCCCCCGTTGGTTCGAATTTAATAATGAAAATAACATCTTTAAATACGCAGCGGAAAAATAATATCAATTTAGTGAATTTTACCCACAGAAAAATTCTCTTTTCTATTTTCTTTAAGCCATTTTATCAATTTTCCAGGAAATAAACATTTACTAGAAAAAGGAAAAACAAATAACTGATTCAATTCATCACTGTTCATTCGGCCCAGTCGGGAATTCGGCCCGGCCTGCCTCTCTTCCACGCGCGCTGCCCGCACCCAGGTCGTTGGAGCGGGCGGCGCGGCTGGTGGCTTCCCGTCACTGGCTGCGCCCCTCTCTGGTCGGATTAGGGTTTAGGTGTCGGTGAAGAGCTCGGCTCAGGTCAACCTCGTGATAAGAGCCACCGGCCCCCACCTCTTTTTATAGCGTAGTGTGACAGGGGCCCTCCAACCATGGTGGGCTGGACGCCCCCGATCAGGGCACGAATCAAAGACCCAACTGGACCATTGGATCCGGTTAGGATTAGAGATCAATCCGCCTCCATTCCTATTTACTACGTGTCCACAGTTCTTTTTTCTAAAACCTTTATTGAGAAAATTAACACTATCATCCCCAGATTTTGGTCGGCCGGCGTACAGGAGGACGACAGTTCTAGCCCCATTGCCTTTCGCTCCTGGGAGGACATATGTCAACCCAAGGAGAATGGTGGCCTAGGCATCCGTGACCTTCATACTATCAACAAGAGCCTGATCATTCATGCTGCTCGGAATATCGCCACTAACAAGAATCCTTTTCTTACTGTAATTTTAAAAGCAAAATATTTCCACAACAGCCCCTTCTGGACTGCCATGGCTGACGGACCTCGCTCATCTTCTGGTCTTCAATCCTGCAGGTCAAGAATAATCTCTCCTCCAACTCGATCTACTAGATTCATGCAGGTAACACCTCCATTTGGTCTGCTCCGTGGTGTCCTATTTGGAATTCCATACATGACCACCTTCTCCTGCCTGTTACTATCTCCCCCTTACCTGCTACGGTTTCTGATCTTTGGATCTCTAACACCCGCTCATGGAACATAGATCTTATTTCCAACACTTTTGACAATCAGGCTGTACAGGTCATCACTAATATTGGGCGATTTGCAAAAATGAGACTCGAAACATCGGTCGTTTGCAGATTTGACACTGGACTCGCATTCATAGACACAGATAGGCTCACTTGTCATCCACCCGAGTGTCATCATAATCAAGGAGTTAATCTTTCGAATGTCATTTTTGCAATTTTTCCACTAATATCCGGTCTGTCCCTAGTGAACAACAGGATATCCTGAGATAGACCCCATCCAAGAATGGTCTATGCACTGCTAAAAATATTTACAGGCATCTGTCCTCCCAGCTCCAGGTCCAACTACCCCAGCAAGGATCGAGGAGCATTCTTTCTCAGGCTAACCAAATTTTGCAGAGAGCTTGGAAAAGTAAGGAATTAGCACCTCTACTCAAAGCCTTCACCTGGCGACTTATCAGAAGAGCCCTATCCACTGCTGATCGGGCAGCAAGGTACTCGACTCACATTGATAAACATTGCGCCTCCTGTGGTGCGGTCGAAGATGATGCTCATCTCTTTTTCCACTGCAATCTCCCTAGGGCTGTGTGGTTTTCTACTAATCCTTCTCTCAGAACTGATAATCTTTCCCAAGAAAATGACGGAATACAAATAATTCTTCAAGCTATTATTTCTGAGTCAACACCTGAATATTTGTTTCATAAAATCCTAACCACCTTATGGTATCTATGGAAGGCGCGGAATGATAATCGCTTCCAAAGCAAACCCTGGACTCCTTGGCAGGTTCATCGAGCTGTTGCTGCGCACATCAACACTCAAAAGAGTGTGCATAATGCAGAACCGGATGTCATAGCCTCCCAGCCTACAAGGCTGATGACAGAGGCCCCTCCTCCACATGATACAACATCACCACAAACTCTCATGCAAGGTATGCCCGATGCCATTACAGGAGATGAACAGGACCAAACACAAGGCCTCGGCGCTGGTGGCCGCACCCTGATGGATGCTACTCCATACCAAGGTATGCAAATTTCTAGTGCAGCTAACCCCCAGGCAGGCTGCTGCATACAGCACTGTACTGCTGGGCAGACGGACAGGTACACCATAAGGATGCCGGCTCTCATTCAAGGTGTAAGATGCTATGTTGATGCCTCCCTTCTACCTGATCAACCATCTCTGCCCCCTAGAACGGCAGGACTTGGTATATTCTTTGTCAATCCGCAGGTACAGCCAACACAGACAATCTACGTCAAGGCGATCGTCTCCGATGTTTCCTCAGTGCTTATGTCGGAGGCTGCTGCTTTAACCCTTGCAGCAACGATCAGCGACCTCATCTACTTCAACAACACAACTTTCTTATCAAATTGTCAACAGTTAGTACACTTTCTCACTGCAGAGGACCAAAACCACCCTCCAGACTGGAGGATCAAATCTTTCACCCAGCTCTTCAGCAATTACTCCAGACGACGGCAAGCGAAGCTCTTCAAAATTAGCAGGAACCTCAATACCACGGCGGATGCCCTGGCTAGACAGGCGTTCTCTGTCTCAGTTCCTATTAATTCATACTTTGAGCCTGTGTGCTCCTACACTTGCCACTCTACCCGGTGCCCACTCTTGGATGTACTGAATTGTGTAAACTTACAGTCTGTAAGACTGCTTGCAGCTTCTTGCTGCTGAAATGAATTCGTTTGTTGTCAAAAAAAAGTTTTTTATAAACATCTCAAGTTTTGCTTGGATGTATTAAGTTCCTGATTTCTTTGATTCTTTCCCTGCAAGGGCGGTATATTCGGGCAGCTGTAGTTGGTAGGCCTTTGCAGTGCCTCCATGGCTGTGGCTGCATGCGAACTGGACCTGCGTTTTGGCCCATTACTAGACAATAGAAACAAGCAACCCATAGGGACATAGTACAGCCCTGATAATGATTCGGCAGCCCAGTGAGGTAAACGAATCGGCGGCCCAGTGAGATAAAGCCCGTCACCTCAGATTGGGCCTCCATGGCAGCCCACAACACAGGGCACCCAGAGGAATTTATTTTACCTCATCGAACTATCGTCATAGTCTTATTTTTCTGATCGAACTCTAAAACTATACAACCCCGAACTCTCAGAACCGTTCATGGTTTGAAGTGGTTTTGTCTTTTTATCTAGTTATATAATTTTTTTGATAAATACTTGACAAGGTTTTTGAACCACAGAAAATGTCTCTGTCCTTCTAAAAATTCTGAAAATAAACTTATACATATAAAGCTTTTGTTATGTAACATAAAAAACATAGTATAGAAGAAAAATAGATAGATTAATATAAAAAGGAAATAGTAAAAAAAGAATAAATGGGTGAAAACTACAAGTAATCGAGCAGACTCGTTCACTGTCGGGAGCGACTCGCTCACTGGACATAGTGTTGGGAGAAAAAAAAAGAGAAGTGGGTCCTGTTGGGAACCGCCGTGCGCCGAGGCACTTTGTTCCGGGGGCGAACGTTCTGTCAATCTAGATTTGTGACTAGAAGCTTGATTAATTAAGAAAACATAGGACTTGGTAGGAAAGGGATGGTTTTCTAATGGTTGAAGTTGTATTTTGGCATGGATTTCTAATGGTTTTCGATCCCTAACGGGATAAGTCCACTCACCCTAAAAATAAACGAATCATACCAAACAAATCAATCTACTCTCTTTATCCTTATTCTCTTCTTCCAACCTTGATATGTTGTTCATCCTTGATCTCGACAATCAGAGATGGCATCCTAGGTTTGCTGACTGACGGAGTCCCTCCCATGTGATAGTTCGACAGTCTCTTTGCTCCTGTAAACTAGTCGTTTGTCGCTGTATAAACATGATAGTTATCCTTGATTTGTTCGTAAACCTAGCCGTTCTTCACCATAAATGTGTGACAAACATTATTCTCCGCACGGATTCATCGGCCATCAAGCCAAAGACATGTCAAAACCAGCCTAGCTGAACATGCCGGTTTTTGTTTCCCTTTCTACTCTAGTTAGGCGCAGCCCCTAAGGCTTCCAAAACAGATCTTTTCAAGCTAGTGGAAACTTTGGATAGTTCAGTTGATTGCCAAAAGCTACTGGACTACTGGAGCGAGTAAACTAATATTACAATCATGATTAGAAGCTTGATTAATTAAGAAAACAGAGGACTTGCTTGGTGGGGATCGGAAGGGATGGTGCTGGTATAGCATGATTAGAATCAGTGACGACCGCCAGGGTCTTGTTTGATTTCGTACCAGTTACCACGGTCACATAAAGTTCGAATACAAAGTAAAGAGACTTCAACAATCTTGAAAATGTTCGCGTCAACAACAAACACTGGATGGATACAGCCCTTACTCCAAGATAATATCTCAAGAGTCAAAACATCCAAATTATTACACCAAACATACAGTGGCATTGAAAAATGATTATATCTACCCCGATGACCCAGCTGCAACCACTGATTCCGCTTTACCAAGAGAAGAAGCTGCCATGCCTGACCATCCTACTGGGTACGTGGCACGGAAGCTGATATACACGACAGCGACCGTACCAATGGCCACCACCAGCATAACGAACAGGATGGCAGGTCTCTTCCCCCACTGTCCCATGATCCCGAGCGCAAACGGGTAGAGAAGCACAAGGATCCAGACGTTGAACACCATCCCAAGCACCGCGTGCTGCGCCTGCTCCGTGAGCAGCCCCCAGGTCGCCGCCTTGCCTACCGCCACGCCCACCGCCGCGACGTTCACGGCCAGAACGGCGACGGTCGGGACCAGCAGCGGCACCCACCTCACGACGTACAGGTCGGCGAACCTGTCGCCGGAGCAGGCTTCCGTCTGCTTGGACGTGAGCCTGAAGTGGATGCCCTTCCCCGTGACGAGCTTCAGCGCCATGTACAGCACCGCCGTCGGGTACACCCCCGTGGCGCCGATCATGTAGAACTGCTCGTTGCGGCACCAGTCCAGCAGCGTGATGCCCGCCCACCGCACCTCGAACATGCCGATCACGTGGATCATGGCGATGACCGCCACGAGGTACAGGATGTACGTGCCGAACGGCCTCTGGATGTAGTACTGCTCGGAGACGAGCCACATCAGCGGGAACAGGTTGTAGGCCAGGATGAAGACGGTGACGATCGGGTAGGTGGACATGTTGAGGTACGCCACGCGCTGCAGCGGGTGCATCCGGCCGCCGGCGAGGAACGCGTTGCTGTGGGAGAAGAACATCTCGAGGGAGCCACCCGACCAGCGGAGCACCTGCAGGAGGCGCTCCGTGAGGTTGATCGGAGCCGTGCCGCGGAACGCCGCCGGCTCGACGGAGCAGTATATGGAGCGCCAACCTTGCCGGTGCATGCGGAACCCGGTCACCACGTCCTCCGTCGCGATGTTGTACACCCACCCGGCGTCTCTCCCCCATTGAGTCACGTCTTCGTAAGCGCACGCCATCAGTGACGCCAGCTCGCTGGTGACTATCTCCTCATCGAGGAACACCGGCGTGATAGATCGTCGTTCTTGGTTCGCGCCGTCTAGTATTGTGTTTATGAACAATGTCGATCTACCATATTGTTTGCCCTTGTCGTCGTTCACCTTGCTCTCGTGTGCTCTCCACCGTGGTGGCTCCATGCCGTAGAGCGCGGCACGGCGGAACATGGTTCCGGTGCCGAGGTAGGAAGGCCCCTGCAGGCCGTTGAGGGAGAGCATGGTGCCGTCGAAGAAGACGCGGTTGTGGTTGGCGTACCGGTCCGTCGGGTCGACGTCGTCGAAGCGCTGCGGGAACTGGACGAACGCGGTGTTCTCGCCGTCGCGTGGGTCGAGCATGAAGCACATGCTGGCACGGAAAGCCTGCGAGTTGTTGATGTAGTGGTCGCAGTCGAAGTTGATGAGGAACGGCGCGTTGGAGAGCAGAGCGGATACCCGGAGCATCGCGTTCATGGCGCCGGCTTTCTTCTGGTGGTTATAGCCGGGGCGCTTCTCGCGAGATAGGTAGACGAGCATGGGGAGGCGCGTGTCAGTGTTGCTGAAGTCGAGTGGATTGTCAGTGCTTGCTGGTGACCCGAGCTGTGGTTTATAGCTCGGATGGTTTAGTACGACCTGTCAAAGAGCATGTTAATTAGTACACTAATTAGTATTAGCTCACAGTTTGTTAATTTGATGAATATTTTAAAGAAAATAAAGTCAGTGTGATGGAATGTTTACCTTAACAATTCCAGCGTGCTGTCCTTTTCTATGGTTCTCAGCCTGCTCGATCCATGTCCCAGGCCACTGCGTACCGTCAGCCATCCACGTCGCCTTCAACACACCATCTTCGTCCTTGGCATGCTTTCTGTTGTACGCTTCGGATCTCTGGTAGATGGTGCTGAAAAGAGAGTCTATCCTCACCTTGAACTCTTCATATTCTCTGCGCACGCGCCTGTGATCACTCGCGAACTCCTCCTGCATGCTCCCCGTGTACGGCTGCCTCTTCACTCCGAAGTAGCTCTCCGGCGCTCTCGGCTCCACGCCATGCTTCCGGCAGAAGGGAGCCCATAGCTTGGCGAAACTTGCAACTTCGAGCATGGCTTCGTAGTGGACCAGCGTGCCGCCGTCGTCCGAGAGGTAGCAGGCGTACTTCTCGACTGGGTAGTCGGTGGCGAGGATGGAGAGGACGGAGTTCACCGTGTACAGTATGGGTTCGTCTACCGGGTCCACGGTGGTGATGAAGACGTCGATGCCGGGGAGATTGGAGTTGGACTCGCCGGAGGTCGAGTACTCGTGCTGGTCTCTGATGGCGGCGAGGTCCGGGACACGCTTGATGGGGTTCAGCTTCGGCAGCTGGTTGAGGACCCATGAGAAGCCGAACCAGACGTCGCCGACCATGGACGTGGCCCAGAGCCACACGCCGTCGTGGTTTCGGTTCCGGATGCGCCATATGAAGAAAGCGATGATGGCGATCAGCCGCAGGAGAATCACAAACCTGACAGAAAACGGGCAAACGCATTAGTATATCGATCTTGCATACCGTGGGCAAATTCAGTCAGAGATCAACAAATTTCGGTTGCAGTCAGTTTTTATATATAATACCAAGTGATGAGTAGTGGCAATGTTTCTGTCGAGTTAGGATTATTCATTGATGCAAACCATTATTGCCACCTAGGGAGGACATTCTTGCATTGGATGGCCAAAATAACCTGTAAGGATGCAGGATGCTGCCCTTGACCTTCATGGTCCGGAACAGCAGGGGCTGGCTGGAGTTGCCTGCAGGCATGTCTCCCTCCTGGACGGCCACCCAGACATCATTGTCCTTGGCGGCGGCGGCGTTGATCCGCTTGGCCACTGGCGAGTCGTCAGCTGCCGAGCTGCTGCGTCTGCTCTCCTCGTCGGCGCCGTTGGTCGCGTCGACGTGGAGGCTGGCAATGGCATTGACCCGGCGAGTCACTGCCGCCTCGGCCATCATTTCGAACGGTGAGCCACACCTAGTTCGTGTTGTGTCGTTGGTGGTGCATGCGGCTTGCCGACAGGGGATTATATAGGGCGGGAAAGCAGAAAAGTTTGGAAGACGGAGAGGAGGGGACTGAATAGAGAGGGTCCGTCCGTTATTGAGCATAGGAAGGAGCATCAGTTCAGTTTTTTTAGTTCAGCACGGTCAAAATACAGCAACTGGGCCTGGGAAGCCGCCATTGCCGTATACTTTTGCATTCTTGGGATGAAGCTAGTGCACTACAGCACAGAATCAGGTTCTGACCGATCAAATTCAGGGGGCCAAAAGTTACCGTCTCGATAAACAAATGTTTCTTGGCTTGCATGTCTCAAGTTTCAAAAGGAATATGACATCTTTATGAAAACGTGCACGCTACCCTAGTGGTAACAACGATTTGTTTGTTCGATATATATGCCTCCGGCTCCACGTGAGAATGAGATCATCAGACTAACAACAGCTGGGCTGAAAGGCACGGCCGAACGCGGTGTCCGTGTTTCACTTGTGCAGGGATCAGCACGTTTGGTCAGTGGATGCTGTTGCTCTCTGGCTGCTGCTGCTCCTGACTTGCTGTGGGTCTGAGAACTCGAGAAGAGCACCGCTACCGAGACTTCGCCGTCAGGGGAAGTGGCGAATCAGTTTCGGAGGCGCCGTGTGTTTATCGGGAGTGGAGGACTGCCCAACTCTCGACAGCAAAGGTGAAATTGGCGGCCCAACCAGCGCCTACAGTCTCCATATAACACCAGCTCACCTCGCCCACTGATATTTCAGAGAACCTTTCTTTTTCTGGGGAGACTTTCTGAAGAATGATGCCCAAAATTTACAGTCAGGCACTCCCGTGGGTTAGAAAATCGTTGTACTTTCCGTTTGAAAATAAGGTACAGATTGCTATCACCGCGAGGAAAAATGCTACTGCAATTTGTGAAGTTTGACTAATCATGTTTCGCGGAAAATTTAAGTTAGTCTGACAATAGTTTGGAACAGCCGAACATGTTACAGATAGAGTGAGCCCCGGCACTTGAAGTATGGTGCTCCATCCATTTGTCCTATTTGCTTAAGTCAGATTTTTCTTTACTATTTTTGTGTTTACTAACATCTTGTCTGCTAGCGAAAAAACAATCTAGGATTCCATTTTTTGAACACAATATATATAGGGTTCCATTGTCCGGTCCCTTGTTGAATTGGACTGTACCGGACCAAAAACCAAGTAGTTTGAAGTGGAATAGCAAAATGTATCATCAAATGCGAGTAACGTATTTATATTTGAATTTGATACAATGGAACGTAATTGGTCTCCTACTTTACACAAGCTAAAAAAATGCAATGCTTTCTTTGACTAACACTGTCTATATTGGAATAATATTAGCAAGTAAGATATGAAGAGCCACATATATCACGCCAACAATTACAAAGACTGCTGGCAGTAGTACCAACAGGATGATCGGTCTCTTCGCCCACCGTCCCATTATCGCCAGTGCAAAGGGGGTAAAGGAGCACCATGATCCACACATTGAATAGAAGTCCGAGCGCAGCATGAATCTTCTTCGCCACTGTCCATACTCCCATGTACACCAAGGCCTTGCCCATGGCCAGTCCAACATTGGCAACCAAGACAAACACTGTGGGAATCAACATCGGCATCCATCGCATCTCATACAAATCGGCAAACTTGTCATTGGTATTGGCGGTTATTTGCTTGGAAGTGACCCTGAAGTGTATACCCTTCTTCGTGAGGAGTTTCTCTGCCATGTGCAATAGTGCTATTGGGTATGCACTTGTCGATCCAATCATGAAGAACTGCTCATTACGCCAATAGTCTAGCCATGTGACCCTAGCCCACTTTATCTTGAGCCAGCCAATCATGTGGATCATCAATATAATTATGAGAAGGTACACAACATACCTAGTGAAGGGCCTTTGGATGTGTATTTCATCGGGGACGAGCCACATTACTGGGCAGAGAGCATAGAGCAGGATGAAAAGTGATGTGACTGGGTAGACCGTCATGTTGAGGTAGGAGACACGTTGAAGAAGTTGCAGCCGCTGGCCACCGATGAGTGGGTTGTTGAGGGAGAAGAACATCTCTAGGGACCCACCAGACCAACGAACAATTTGGTGGAGGCGCTCTATTAGGTTGATTGGTGCTGTGCCACAGAATGCATCATGCTGCATTGTGCAATACATGGAACGCCACCCTTTCCCATGGATGCGAAATCCAGTCACTATATCTTCAGTTGCTATGTCATAGATGTAGCCAATACCCTTACCCCAGTCAGTTCCTTTATCATAAGAAGCTGCCACAATCATCTCCATATTGGTGATAGATGTGTCATCAATTGGTGTTGGTGTGCTTAGCCTTTTTTTTCTTCTATGGCTTTTGAGACCGAGTCTATTAAGAGTGTGGACTTGCCATACTTGCTAGATTCAGGTGTGATGTTGCCTTGTCTACAATGAGGTGGGTCAATGCCATAGAGCGCTATGCGACGGAACATGCATCCAGTGCCAAGGTAGGATGGTCCTTGCAAGCCATTTAGGGCAAGCATGGTTCCATCAAAGAATACTCGGTTGTGGTTGCCATACCGGTCTGTCGGGTCGACATTGTCGTAGGCGCAACCCAGCAGCAACAAAGTCAGATTTATTTTCATCGTCGGCTTGGGGACTATGGTGATGTCCACAGCTTGGATGATCCAACACAACCTGTTGAAGGAATTAAGGTGTCAGAGGCAACTTTATTGTAATGGAATCAGTATCTATAGAGTAGTAAGTAGGTTGGATAAGTATGCCTATTATATACTTTTTCGGAAATCAACAACATTTTACTGTGAACTTTAGTACCTTAACAATTCCAGCATGATGTCCTTTCTTATGGTTGTCTGTTGGATCCACCCATGTGCCTGGCCACTGCATCCCATTTGCCATCCATGTCGCTTGTGCATCTCCTTCTGAAGTTCTCATGCTGTTGTAAACATCCGAACACTTGCAAATGGTGTCCGAAAGATTACCCAAGCGCACCTTAAACTCATCATAGTCCATCCGCAACCTCTTATAATCATTCATAAACTCTTGTGGTGCTCTTCCACCATGTGGTTGCGCCTCCATCTCAAAATACCTTTCCGGTGCTCTTGGCTCAATGCAATGCTTGTGACAGAATGGAACCCACAACATTTCAAATTTTGCAACCTCAACTAATGCTTGATAAAGGATCAGTGACACTCTATCATCGGAGACGTAGCAGGCAAGTCTGTCGACTGGATAGTCGGTGGCGAGGATAGAGAGGATGGAATTCATAGTGTCGAGTATCGGCTCATCGACAGGGTCAGCGGTGGTGACAAAGACGTTGATGCCAGGGAGCTTAGAGGTGCCATCTGGAAGGTCATAGTGTCGCCTGAGGGCAGCAAGGTCAGGTATGCTCTTGACGGGGTTGAACTTGGGAAGCTGGTTCAGGAGCCATGAGAATCCGAACCAAGCGTCCCCGGCAACCGACATAGCCCAGAACCACATGACATTGGATCTGTTGTTCTGATGCGCCAGACGAAGAATAGGAGGACCGCGACTAGGCGTACGAAGATTAGTGCCCTGTAACAACAGAATGGTTGAGAATGATGTCGTCAATGCTGATGACTGGTGAAAGTATGTGTCATCGGGTATTCTTGTCTCTCGTTACTGAAATGCCAAATGATTCTGCATGTTCATGTTATTAATATCAACAGAAAGGAAACAACACTGGTGCTTGTGCCAGTTAATGACATTAGCATCCAAAGTAGTGCCTGGAACATGGGAGCCCCGCGTGAATAATGTGCAGGTCAACACATGATAAGTTAAAGAAACTTTGCAAATAATATCTTAGTGTGCTTGTAAGATCGATCCTGTAGCCATCATGGCAAAACGACTTGAGAGAAGAAAAAAAAGCTCCACGGTTCCGTAGTAAAAACATAGTACTGCACTCTGCTGTTGTGCTACTCTATACACTAGTACTGCTGTGTGTGCGTGTGTGTATGAAATAAATGAAATATATACATTTGTATGCATGTCATCTAGCTTCCAATAAAACATGCACGGTGTTCCTCACTCTCGTATGCATGCATATAAATGCTAACAAATAAAAGTTCAGTTTGGCTGCGCGCCGGGGTACCTGTAGGGGTGCAGGATTGCGCCCCCTGAGCTTGTACGTCCGGAACAGCAGCGGCCGGCCGTCCTCAGCGCCGCACTCGGTCACCGCCCGCCTCCCGCCTCGTCAGCGGCCACCCAGTACTTGCCCTCGGCGCCGCACTCCTTCGTCTTCGTGGCGCCGTTGCCATCGGCCGCTAGAAGTGGATCGGCGAGGCCGCCATCTTCCACAACGACAGCAGCGCCGGCGAAGTCATGGCTGCTGGTTGCCTAGGAACGGAGCCTAGCTGGCTAAGTGGCTACGCACGCACGCAGTGGCTCGCGGACTGCGGAGAGAGCGAGCGACTGCGCGAGCTGCAGCAGACGGCTGGCCGGAAGGACTGACGACGATGGAAGTTTACTACACTAGCTAGCTAGGTCGGCATGGCCAAATCATGTTGAAAAAAAGTGCGTCCAGATCTCTCTGCGGGATCACCGGATCGATCCATGTGCCTCCGGAGGCGGAACCCACGGCGTCGAGCTCGAGCGTCGTGTGGAGACGTGCAGTGTAGCAACCATGTTCTACTAGCTGGATTCTTTTGCGTTTGTGTCAGGTCAGGAGATCATTAATATAAGGCGAATAAGTCTGGTGCGTTGACTATATTATACCTGGGCTGATTAGTTAACGCCTGGTGCTAACAATAATGCAAATTGTGGACGAAAGGATCGATCACAACTGATGCCAGACATGGAGCTCTGCATTACGCCAGTCGGCACACGTCATGTACATATACATGTTCATAGTTGATCCGGTTTCTGGCCGAAAATAATTGAGAGTACTGGCCACTACCGTCATGAGACTGGTTTGTGAGAACTCGGCTTGAGAGTCGATTGCATTAAATTAAATCGTAACAAAGAAAACTGATGGCGCATTTTATATATAAAAAAAAGGAAAAACAGAAACTTTATAATTTTGCGTCGGGCCCAGTTCTATGTCATCGTCGTGTAACACATATCTAATGGTTTGTGTAAAGCAAGCCCACATATCTAATGCACGGCCCCAGTCCACGAAGCCGGTATCCTGCTCCAAAAGCGGGGAGCATCTGAATGCGGAACACGCACGCACGGCCGCGCAGGCGGTTCTGGGTTCTGGCGTTTGGTCTGAATCGTCTCTGGCAACGCCGCCGCTGCCGCTGTCTTCCATTTCCCTAGCCAGCTCGTGTCCCTCGACCTTCACCTTCCCCTGCTCACAAGTAAGCCTCCGTACCCTCTGCCTCTACTTTGACGAAATCAATTGTTTGGTTTGGGTGGGGTCCTGCTGTTCCGTGCTGTAACCTTCAAGCGTTCGATCAAATGCCCGTGAGAAACCGGTCGGACGTTTTCCCCACTAGAACGTTAGATTCAGAGGCCCTGTGGTTTGTTGCCTTAGATTTTTGCAATATTTGCATTGGTTTCTTGTCCTCTATTTTGGAGATCATTCTCTAGTTTGGTACAGAGCAATTCTAGATACCTGGTGCTTTATCCGTGTGTTCACTCTGCCTTGCTGTATGAGCCTAGAAGTCTGTGTGCCATGCATCCTTGGCATTACCTGGGATATACAGGGCTTACTTTAGGCAGGCTGTGAATAAAAGTGTGTTGTTAAAAGCTGAATACTAGGATAATAGTAGGGCTGAATTAGGACAAGTAAGATATTATGCATTTCCAATCGTATTAGAAGTCATTGGTGGTAGGGAAATTAAAGCCTAACATCAATAACCCTAACATCAATAGCGAAATTGTACTTTTATCCTAAGACATTGTTGCACAGCTGAAATAGGTTGTATGGGGCCAAAATCCAAGTGGACTGAATTTAGTTAGGATTATTCTGTATTATTACGATGTAAGAATACAACATTTATTTGATACAAAGGAACATAATTGGTTCCTTGGTAACTACACAAGAAATTACAATGTTTTCTATACCACCTAGAATGGAATTACACCAGCAAGTAAGATATGGACACCTACATACAACAGCGCAACAAGTGCAAAGACAACCGGCAGTAAGACTACAAGGATGATTGGCCTCTTCGCCCACCGCCCTATGATCGCTAGTGCAAATGGGTAGAGGAGAAACATGATCCATATGTTGAACAACAGACCCAATGCTGCATGCATCTTCTTTGCCGCTGTCCATGTTCCAATGTATACCACTGTTTTGCCCAGGGCTACACCAATGGCACCAACATTGCAGATCAGAACTGCCATTGTTGGGATGAGCATTGGCACCCATCTAAAATCATACAAGTCAGCAAACTTGTCATTGTCATCTGCGGCTGTTTGCTTGGAAGTGACCCTGAAGTGTATGCCCTTCTTTGTGAGGAGGTTCACTGCCATGTGCAGCACTGCCATTGGATATGCACTTGTTGAGCCGATCATAAAGAACTGCTCATTGCGCCAATAGTCCAGCCATGTGACCCCCGCCCACTTTATCTCAAGCCAGCCAATCATGTGAATCATCACTATGATTATGAGAAGGTACACGACATACCTAGTGAATGGTCTCTGGATGTATACTTCATCAGGGATAAGCCACATCACCGGGCTTAGAGCATAGATCAGGATGAAGACTGATGTGACTGGGTAGACTGTCATGTTGAGGTAGGAGACACGCTGAAGGGGTTGAATCCGGTGACCACCTATGAATGGGTTGTTGTGGGAGAAGAACATCTCTAAAGACCCACCAGACCATCGCACAATTTGATGGAGGCGTTCAGTTAGGTTGATTGGTGCAACGCCACAGAACGCGTCATGCTCCATTGTGCAATACATAGAGCGCCACCCCTGCCCGTGGATGCGAAATCCAGTTACTATATCTTCAGTGGCTATGTCATAGATGTACCCTACACCCTTGCCCCAGTCAGTACCTTTGTCATAAGAACATGTTACAACCCTCTCTAATTCAGCAAGGAATGTGTCATCAATTGGTGGTGGTGTGATTGACCTGTCATTTCTCAGGGCTTTTGACACTGAATCTAGGAAGATCGTGGAGTTACCAAACCTGCTAGCTTCGGCTGTGATGTTTTCTGCTCTGCAGTGGGGTGGATCAATACCATAGAGTGCTAAGCGACGGAACATGCAACCCGTGCCGAGGTATGAGGGTCCTTGCAAACCATTAAGGGCAAGCATGGTCCCATCGAAGAAGACACGGTTGTGGTTACCATAGCGGTCTGTGGGGTCAACATTGTCGAAGCGCTGTGGGAACTGAACAAATGCGGTGTTGTCACCATCCCGTTGATCTAGCATGAAGCAGACAGCCGAACCTAGGGCTTGAGAATTGTTGATGTAGTGGTCGCAGTCAAAGTTGATGATGAGTTGGGCATTAGAGAGGAGAGCAGAGGCCCGCAGCTGTGCATTCAGGGCACCTGCCTTCTTGTTGTGGTCATAACTTGGGTTCTTCTCACGAGAGACATAAACAAGCATTGGGAGGCGCTCATCAGTGGTGCCAATGTTGAGATTGCTTTCAGTAATGGGTTGTGAACCATGATGCTGTCCACGGCTTGGATGGTCCTGCACAACCTGTTAAACAAGGAACGAAACCATCAGTGGTGACATTGCTGTAACAAACAACAGAAAGATTAAAAATTTTCCCGGACTAAAGCTCTGCAAGAAGTGACTGTCTCATTTTCAGAATTTCAACAACCACTAATCTGAAATTTAGTACCTTGGCAATTGGAGCATGGTGTCCTTTTCTATGGTTTTCTGTTGGATCAATCCATGTGCCAGGCCATTGAACCCCATTTGCCATCCAAGTTGCCTTTTGATCTCCTTCTGCAGCTCTCATGCTATTATAAACATCAGATCTCTTGCGGATGGCATCAGGGAGGTTGTCCAAGCGCACCTTGAACTCATCATACTCCATTTGCACCCTCCTATAATCATTCAAGAACTCCTGCGTCACCCTTCCAGCCTGCGGTGGCGCCACATGCTCAAAATAGCTTTCTGGTGCCCTTGGCTCAATGGAGTACTTGCGGCAGAATGGAACCCACAGAGGTGCGAACTTTCCGACCTCGACCAATGCCTCATAGAGAATCAGTGCCCCGCTATCATCTGAGAGATAGCAGGCAAGCCTGTCGACTGGGTAGTCAACAGCGAGGATGGAGAGGACACAGTTCATGGTGTAGAGTATGGGCTCATCAATGGGGTCGGCAGTGGTGACGAAAACGTCAATACCGGGGAGCCTAGAGGTGCCTTCAGAGAAGTCAAAGTGCCGCTTGAGTGCGGCCAGGTCTGGGATGGTCTTGACGGGGTTGAACTTTGGGAGCTGGTTGAGGAGCCACGAGAAGCCGAACCAAACATCGCCAACTATGGACATTGTCCAAAACCACATGATGTCAGATTTGTTGTGGCTGATGCGCCATGCGAAGAAGACGAGGACAGCGATTAATCGGATGATGATCAGCAACCTGTAACATGAAAACATGTCGTCGGTTCTCAGGCCATAGAAATGCAAGCTTTGCTCTCGAAATGCAAGCTGTGCAATCGTGTGTGTGTGAGTATGTGACCAGAATAGGAAATAGCAATCCTCCTGCAAGATCCTTTCATCTATTTGGCAATCCATATTACTATATTATTAGTGCTTGGAAGATGATGAGCCCCCAGTGGAGTCTCAGGTCAACGGTTGTCCATTGAAGAAAATTTTGCTGGCAAATTTATTAAGCCAGTAAGATCTAAGCAGGCAAAGTCTAACAAGGAACTAGGAAATGCGCGTTTAGCAAAAATATACAGCCTGTGCCCTGTTTACATAGTGAACTGTAAATAATTAAGTGCATATTTGGACGGTATCTCTGTTCATGCCATGCACATTCAGTTTAGCTGAGCTGGCTTTACCTGTAGGGGTGCAGGAGGGCGCCTTTGACCTTATACTTCCGGAACAGCAGCGCGCGGCCCTCCTCACCGCCGGCCTCCTTCGCAGCTCGCCTCTCGGCCTTGTCAGCGGCCACCCAGTACTTGCCCTTGGCGCCGTAGGCAGCCTTCCTCGGGGCGGCACCGTGGCCGTTCGCGCTCACGAGAAGTGGGTCAGTGAGGCCACCATTGGTCGCATACACGGCACCGTCGGCTGCCGGCGCCGGCGAAGCCATGCCTTGCAGGTCCTAGCTAACTTCTACTTTTTTCCCTCTTTTGCCAAGGCCAGAGGAAGGTGGGGGCACTGACACTCTAGCCAGTGTGCAGTGGCACACGACGGGAGGAAGCCTAGAGCAGTGCTTATATAGGAGGAGGCACGACGGCCAGGCCGAAGCACGGGAGTGCCTGGGGCGTGCCGGGCAGGTTACAGCCTTACAGAGTTACAGGTTGTTCACACCTGCCTAGAAGTGCGTCCATCCAGATATGTGTGTAATCTGTAGCCAATGGATCGTTATCGATCCGGCAGTGTGTACAGACTAAACTACAAGCTCACGCTGAAAACGTGGACCATGGACAGTGAACAGTGAGCACAGGCACAGAGCCCCGTTCATGTGCCGCTGCGGGCTAGCTGACCGCAACGCAACGGCCAGAATTCACGGGAGTGCACAGCACGCATGTGGTGGTGCAGTGCGCTACGTACGGCAAGTAGAGCGAGCCTGGAGCTAGCGCTGTTATTCTTATTCATTTGCACCTGTGTCAGGCATGTTCGTCACCCATCCGCTGGTTCTGTAACTTCTACTAGGCAGTTGGGCTGGGAAAGTCAGCTTCCAGCGCTGTCACCTGCATCGGCGAAGGAGGATTGGAAGATGGAAACCAGATCAGTTTGTCTCTCCTTCCATTTTTTATCTGGAGGAACCACGCATGTGGGTCGCACAGTTGCAATGATCGGATCTGCCTTGGGCACGCAGCCAAGCATCAGCAGCGCATCGGGAACTAGATCTTGTCACTGCTATGGACATGGAACGGGAGCAAGAAAACAATATTCTTGGCGCAGTTGTTTGTTCGCTTCTCCTTTTAGATCTAAGGCCACTTAGTAGTTTCAGTGCAAGTAGACGCTTGGCCTGGATGGCTGGATTAGTTTATACCGATCATGATCATGTTGCATGTTCCTGTCTACCGTTGTTTTTTCCCAGCCTGTGCTGAGGACCTTGTGAATCCATTTTTTAATATCGTCAGTAAACAGGAATCTCTCTTGCAGCGGTTGAGATCAGATCTGATGATATGCTGCTAACACATCTATGTGCCGGGTGCTCTGCTGTGATTTCGGATGCATATTGACCGATAGGAGGGAAATATAGAAATTTGTCCAATTGCATAAATAAGGGTGTAAATTCACGTGCCGACCGTTGGTTTTTTCCCATACCGTGCAAGGACCTTATGAATCCATTTTTCAATATGTTAGGTTGCAGCGGTTGAGATCAGATCTGATGATATGCTGCTAACACATCTAAGTGCCGGGTGCTCTACTGTGGTTTCGTGTGCATATTGATCGATAGGAAGGGGAAATATAGAAATTTGTCCGATTTATTGCAGAAATAAGGGTGCAAATTCACGTGCTAATCAAAAAACGAGGAGAACCTATGCATCTATTATGCGTAGCGGGATCTCTGATTAGGTATATATTAGCATGGAGGCTTAATCATGCGTAAAAGAGTCATAGATTAAGACTCTGAGCAAAGGCCCAAACAATAACATATATGAGGGACTCATCATTTAGGGGTACTTGAATCCGGTGACTAACAAAAATTAGATCATGGGTTCAGTTATGGAAGAAGAAAAATGTTTCCTGTATAACTGATATTGCAACTGCAAGCTAATTTTCCTTCTGGCATTGTGCTTTGTGGCTTTGTCTACTATGTCTCTCGGTTGGGGGCAAACTTTCTTAGCTAACAAGAAACTAATACTTTACCTAGTTATTACTTTACAATGAGAGTTTAGACAGCTGCAGTAAAGCTCTCTTGGTAAAGTAAGTCTGGACAGCCTACAGATTTTACAAAATGAACATAGTTTGAGACCATAAAAGAACATTCAGGCTTTAGTAGGTTTGCTATTGGATCGCCATTAAAATATTCTTCTCCATGAGTGCTTCCATGGTACCAGCTTTCCTTCCATGTTGAGATTTTTCAGTTGCTCTTTAGCTGTATGCCTCCAATAATATGTTCAGGCACACCGGCCAGTGAACAGATCTACCTTGGTTAATTTACATGGAGTCCTGAATATTAGTTGCCAACTTATAAGCCTTTATATGTTTTTTTCTAAAATAACCTTGACAACTGCTCCAGTACAAATAATGATACTAAAAAACAACGTGATTCCTACTTTTCCGTAAAGCCCACAAAGCTGCTTGATGAACAGTATCCAAATTGCGCACATTTTATTACTTGTCAAAATTTTGCTTTGGACATAGGTCCATGATTCCCAAGGCAGCAGCAAAAGCACATACAGTGATATAGATCTGTTGCAGAGTACTCCCTCAATTCAAAATTATAAATGTTTTGGCTTTTCTAGTTAGATATATAGCTTTTGCCATATATTTAGATAGAAATTATGTCTAGATACGTACTAAAATCAATGCATCTAGAAAACCAAAACGTCTTATAATTTAGAATGTATAAAGTATATAGTAAATCAGAGTCCCACTGACATCTTTTACATGTAGCTCTTCCTTTTTCAACCGCGAAGCTGCGAATTTATACGGGGGCTTAGAAGGGGCTCCGTGCTAGGTCCACCCTTGCTTATATGATTTTTTTCTCATTTAACCTTGGCAACTTCTCCAGTACAACCGGTATTGAAATGTAGGCCATGTTTAGATTGCAAAAAATTTCAAACCGATGAATAGTAGCACTTTCGTCTTATTTGGTAAATATTGTCCAATCGTGGACCAACTAAGCTCAAAAGATTCATCTCGTGATTTCAAACTAAACTGTGCAATTAGTTATTTTTTTACCTACATTTAATGCTCCATGCAAGCGACTAAAAATTGATGTGATGGAGAGAGAGTGAAAAAACTTGGAATTTGGAGGTGATCTAAACAAGGCCGTAATGTGATTTGCAGTTTTCCATAAAGTCCACAAAACTGCTGGACGAACAATACCCAAACTGTATTTTTTTTTAGGGAAATTTGCATATTTTTTTAGTACTCGTCCTGTTCGTTTGGTGGTATGTTTTTCTCCCATAATAAAATAGCATCAGCCAGCTTATCAACCGTAAAACCATCAGCCGAACAAAAGCACATACAGCACGATAGCAGTCTAGCAGATGTCTGCTCCAATTGGTGCAATATAATCATCATCTGAACCTTTTTGTTTTTGGAATCCACCAAAAGACATATACGTGAAAAACGTATCACTATGCATGTTGTATAGTAAAGTCAGAGTTCCAGTTGCCCAACAGTTTTTTTTTTTTTTTTTTTTTGAAACGGGCCCAACAGGTTTATCGTTCGGTCAGGGTGAGAAACATATTAGTATATTATATTACCATTGACGGGTAAATTAGAAGTTACTTATGTAGGGGCTTATTTTTTTCTATGAAAATATTGTTAGGACCATGGTGAATTGACATATATGAAAGTTTTCGATATCAATCGATCTTGCTCTCTACTCAAAGGAATTGGCAACCGAAACGTGTCGGTATTCAGAGTTGCATCTAAACTAGTCTGACCACAAACCAGTGGATCTTGAAGCCTTAACTAAATATTGCATCCTGAATGTAGCTGCTCTAGCCTGTAGTACACCTCATACGATGTTTTTGTAATCAAGTTCTTTTGTGTCGTGCCTTATTTATCATAGGAACATGCCCATTATACCTCCGAGGGTAGTAGGCCTGATTCAGATGGCACGAGGGCTCCATGTGCACAATACAGCCGGTGCTTCAGATGCAGGATCTAAAAAAAAGATGAGCGTGATACACACGCAGTTGATTCCAAGGAGTATGGGGCTATTCTATGGCTGGTCCTAGAATACAAAAGGGTATGCCACCATCGCCTGTTCTGTGACCACCAACAACAATTTTGTTGAAGAAGAAAATTCATTGGGTGATGGGAAATTGAGGTCCGTTCAGGGATAGAATAGGCATAGGCCAGCCACACAAGCCGCCAGCGCCCAGCTTGGAAAACAAATCTAGCAGACGGTGCCGGCCGGCACTCGCAGCAGCCTCGCACTCGCATCGCGATCACGCGCATACGGAGTACTCCTATCTCTGAGCGAAGCCATCCCGACCAATCATCGGCCGGTTGGTTAATTTCGTCCCGTTCCCGTTGGGCGCAGCAGATCTTGTCACGGCATGCAATGCATGCGCCGAGCTGATCTGGAGACAGGGTGCCACTGCCACAGTTGGCTCTCATCAGTCATCAGGCTCCGTGTCGTTGTGTGCTACAGCTAACACCAGCCTCATTCGCGTATATGGAACTCCATGTCACGCGTAACGCGTAGGATCTCCGCTTTCACAGCGGCAGTGCTAGTGCCCGGCACGGGGAGGAGGAGGAGACACCGAGGCGAAGGTGAGGCTGAAGAAAAGCGAGGATAGAGATGCAACACCCGGTTTATTTTTTGAAACATCCAGATACAATAATTGCAACATACGTATGAAACACATAAAACATCCATCTAAAACACTAGCTGCAACACTAACATTCGAAACATGCGTATGAAACACTTGTAAAAAACACTTGAAAATCATTTGCAAACATACACAAACATCTAGATAAAACATATGTCTGGAAAATGAGATGAAACATTTGGAGCATACACTTGAAACATATGTGTATAGCTACTGCAACATGTGCAACATCTTTTGCAACATCAAGATAAAACACTTGCAACATCCAGATGAAACATCTGAAACACTTGAAACATACTCTTGCAACATGGGCTTTGCTTGGACGAATGGAGGCACGCCGGCGCGGAGGTCAACGACAACGCATGGAGCTCACTGTGCGGCAGCGACACGGGCAACTCGCCGGCAGGTGTGGCGTCACACGAATCTCGTCCCCCTCGCCTGCTTGCTGGAGCATCCGTCGTGGAGGCTCACCGGCTCGGTATAGGCGGCCGCCGCTCGCCAGCTCGGTGGAGGCGGTCGCGGCGAGGAGGCAGCGTAGTGGAGGCGGGCGAGGCAGACTGGGTCCGGTGGGGAATGCGACGTGGAGGAGTCAGCGCGGAGGAGGCCGCAGGGGACGGGGTGCGGTGTGGCGGGGGACCGGCGACGGCGAGGCAGAGTGGCGTGGACGGATGGGCACGGTGACGCAGGGAGGAAACGACGCAACGAGCATCAGGGCACGCAGACGGGACGAGCAGATAGGTTCGCTGGACGAGCGACGCATACAGGAGTGAGCGGAGGGAGGCGTCCATCCATCCGGACGTCTTAATTGTATCATTAGCGTTTTCACAGCAATCATACCTCCTGTTTTCTCAACGAGATTACAAATTTGCAATTCGCATGCCAGGAGCCCTTCACCATGTTACGTGGTATTAAAAAATTATTCCAAAAACTCATTTTTTCCAACCTTTCCAGTAAATAATAAAATAAAAGACCATAACACCAATAATTTTTTCAGCAATTTACTCATGTAAAAGAAGCAGGCCAACTTGACGATTTTCAGTACCTCCAAAACGGTATCTCTATTACCTGCTCCACTACTTCCGGTATTCTTAGGTATAAAAACAGTGGATGGAGATCAATTCCGCGAACCTCTTCATTCCTTGCTCTAATCTTAGTATTCTGGGAACCTCCAGGTAGCTGCGGTCGGGGCGATGGAGCGTCAAAGAAAAAACTGCTGCCCCGTGACAGGGAATAGTGGCTGTCCGCTGATCGTTTGCGCGTGGATTTTCATACGTAAATAGATTGAGAGTTAGGATAGGGAGTTCTGCCAAAAAAAAAAGGGAGTTGTGCCAAACAAAATAAATATTAAGGGTCATTTTACTAAATTGTTGGAACTATTGAAGATGCTCTTAGGGTAGCTCTAATGGTAGTTTATGAGCTAGCTCAAAGTATAATATTTCATATTTTAATAGAAAAGAGAAAAGCTAGATCTTGATCATGGGCTACTCTCAGGCACACTTTCAAGATTATATGATGTTATGTGAGACTGTTCATGCATGTTATAAGTTATGTGTTAAAAGTTAGTACTATTGAAGAAGTTGTTTTAGTGCTAATAACTGCTCCCTCGGTCCAAAAAAAATACAATTCTCATTTTTCGATAAGTCAAACAGTTCGAACTTTAACTAGATTTATATAAAAAGTACTAACTCATGATATAAAATATGTACCATTAGATTAGGTGTAGAATATATTTTCATAATAAATTTATTTGAAGACATAAATGCTAATACTATTTATTTTAAACTTAGTTAAATTTGAGCTAGTTTAACCTGCACCAGTCCCATAATTATAATGTTCTACGGACGGAGGTAGTAGTTCATACTGTAAGGATGCTCTTACGCAACGTCGCGTCACTTGCCAAGGCTACGGCCGGGCATCCCAATCTGGATTTCAGAATCATATGATTCTACCAAAGTGAAAAGATACCAATTTCACTAATATATTCTAAATTTCATAGTATACTGATTTTAAATGAAAGTTATTACACATACGATCCTACGTGAAATTTCATAGTATTATGATACTACAATATTGTGCAATAGTTGATATAAATAAAAATGTCAAATTATTGGCTGCAATAAAATAATATTTAAATTAAGACGCATTGAAAATAATGTCAAGAAGTCCACCTTAATTTAAGTAAGTTTATGAAATTAACCAATTCACTATTATAGGCTTTAATCTTTATCAAACAAAAAATCTTATGTATTGTGTATAGTCCGATAGAACTGGGATTTTGGTTGCTATATACTCCCTCGGCAAACAGTTTAAATTTTGACTAAAATTATATGAAAAGATATTAACACTCATGAGACAAAATAAGTACCATTAGACTAGTTATAGAATATATTTTTATAATAAATTTATTTGAAGACATAAATGCTAATACTATTTACTATAAATTTAATTAAATTTGAGCTAATTTGATTGACACGATTCCATAATTACATTCTTTTGTGGATAGAGAGAGTACTTACGTGCGAGAGGCGAGCATGCACAACGGTAACGACGACGAGTTCAGCTACGGTGCGGGCCAGGTAGGCAGCAGCAGGGCTGGGCCATGCGGCAGGCTTAGTGCATCTCTAGTATAAACAACCCTCTAATCTATATTTGAGAAGCAGAGAAAAAAATTAGCTCCAACAAACAACCTACTTCGTCCCTCAAATTTGTTACTTACCCAAATCATCTCTCACTATATCCATTTTCACAGGTCGGGGTCTCTACTTTTCCGTTCTATTGGTTTCTCACCCGTCACACATGACTCCACGCCTCCTCGCTCGCCCAACACATCCTCCAGGTCCCGTGCTACCTCTTTAGACTTGGTTCCTCTTCCCTCCCGACACCTCCTCCTCCTCCCTGCCCATCACCTCCTTCTCGCCCGGTTTTCTGTCTAGTTCCTCCCCGCCTAACGTCTCCTCAAGCCTGGTTTCTCCTTGCTCAATGCCTCCTCCCCACTCGGTGCCTAATCGCCAACGGAATTGGCCGTCCTTCCCCTGTGTGTGGTGCACCCTCGGTGTTCCTAGGGAAAGAAGGATGGGAAAGAAAAAGATAAAAGAGCATGGTTTTAGGTGAGTAGAATTTTGGAAGTGCTAAGAGGATTTAGAAATTGTTTGGGGTTTTAGTGAAAAGAATAGAGATCATGTTTTAGGTAGTACGTAATGCTATTGGAGACAATATTTAGCCCATGTTTAGTTCCATCCAAAACCCAAAACTTTTTATGCAGTATCCATCACATCGAATCTTGCGGTACATGCATGGAGTACTAAATGTAGACGAAAAAAAAAACTAATTGCACAGTTGGGTGAGAAATCACGAGACGAAACTTTCGAACCTAATTAGTCCATAATTAGATACAAATTGCCAAATACAAACGAAAGTGCTACAGTACCCAAAACACAAAATTTTTTTGATCTAAACGCGTCCTTAGAAAATAGAGACTATCTAGAAAGTCAAATATGGAACAGGTTTTAGGTACGTAAAATGCTCTTAGATCTTTTTTTTTTGTTCTCTGTAAAAATGGAGATGATGTTCTGCGCTGCTTGAAACTCAGCGCTACTCGCCAGAAGAAAAGGAAAGTTGGCTGAACACGTCAGTCCCTGCGTCCGTCAAATCGTACCATCATTCACGGACTACTTGATCGGTGCGCGGTGCAAAATTCAACACGGGATTGCACGGAGGAACACGATGGGGAATGCTTGGACTGCTTCGAGACGCACATTTCTCGCGCGTGCAAACAACCCGAACATAGGCGATGGATCTAAGAGCAAGCTCTAAGCTCTAACTGAGGCGGTGATCGGTTGCCCTTCCTAAATTTTTTAGTCGCTGTCCTATCAAATATTGTATGGAGTATAAAATATAGACTAATTACGAAACTAATTACATAGTTTACTACTAATTTGCGAGACGAATCTTTTAAGCCTAATTAGTCCAGGATTTGACAATGCGGTGCTACAGTAAACATATGCTAATGATGGATTAATTAGGCTTAAAAAATTCATCTCGTGGAGTACTGACGGATTATGCAATTTATTTTTTTATTACTATCCGAACACTCCATACAACATCCTCCCGACATACCTTCTAAAGTTTAGCGACCGGATCCGAACACCGCCTGAATCAGACTCTGAATATAGCTGCCATATTAAATTCGGCTATCCTGACCAACAGTGTAAAGTGAACAGTTTCTAGCATCAGTACCATAATACGTGTCCATGTTAGACTGTCTCCAACAAAAAGACCTAAACACGACCCCCATTTCCCAGTTTTAGGTTATGCACAGGAAAATGTCTCGCACCCGTAACTCAGACCCCTCCAACAGCTACGCAAAAGCAGAACCCATCCTGAAGCGGACGATGACCGCACGGCCGAGGACGCCGCCGAGCTGCCTACCTCACCCGCCGCGGCCTCGACGTTCACCCGCGCCACGGCCTCCCACACGGGCGCCTCCACCTGTTCCTTCCGTCCACAAGAGATAGAGAGAGAAAGCGAGGGGGAGAGAACGAAGTGGAGGGAGAGAGAGAAGCAAGGTGGCGTGCAGACCGGGGAGCACCGACGACGACCCCGGCGGCCTGTAGCCGTCTCCCATGAGAGAGAGGCAGCAAGGGGAGAGGGGGAAGGGAGAGCGCTCGGCGGCGCTATTGCCTCGGCGCGGATTGAAGGGAGGGAGAAGCAGGGGAGCAGGGAGAAGAAGAGGAAGGTGGCGGCGGACCGCACGACGATGTAGAGGCCGACGGCGACCAGGGCGGCGAACCACGCCGGAGGCCCTCGGTCCTCATCCCTCCGCGCCTCAGCTTCGAATCTGGAGGGCGCGGCTGCGACGGCAGCCCCCGGCTTCGGCGGCGGCGAAGGTGGAGCCCGCGGAGCCTCGTCAGTGCGGGGCGGGCAGGAAGGGGTTGGGCGCCGTGGGGCCTCAGATCCGGCCGAGCCCGGGAGCAGGGTGGCCGCGGCGGCATCAGCCAGGCCCGGCAGCGGAGTGGCGCCGGCGGCGCTCGACGCGGTGCTCTGCGGTCAACGGACGGAGGAAAGCGATACGGAGGGAAGAGAAAGATAGAGGGCGGGCAGAGCGAGAGGGAAGAGGGAGCAAAGGCGAGTGAGCAGTGCGGCAGTTCACGGTGAGCTCGGGCTTTGGCTGGGGGCGGCGGAGGTGTGGGGTCGGCAGCGGTGCTCGGCGTGAGAGGGAGTGGAGCGAGGAAGCAGGGCAGGGGTGGCAGCGGTGCTTGCTGCGGCCCGGCGGAGCAAGGCGAGGGCGGCGGACGGCCTCTTCCGTTCCTGGTTGTCCGCGCGCAGCAGCAAGAGAGAAGGGGGCAGGGGAAGAAAGGAAGAGCAGAGCAGAGGAGGAAGAAGGGGGAGGAAGCAGAGCACTACGACGTAGCGACCCCGGCGCGACGGCGGCTTCAAGCTCCGGTAGCGGTCTAGCTTCTCCATCGCGTGCCGCCGCGGCCACCATCGGAGATTTGAGTAGCGAGGAGAGAGGCGACGCTTTTTTATGGTTCGCTTGGGCTTGTAGGCAAAATGCGTCGCGTGGATGGGTCATCCGTGAGAGCCACGATTTGATAGACAAAAGCACTGTACAAGACTTATTTTTGGGTTTGGGTACTCCGTTGGAGTCAGTCTTAAAGACTACCAGCACTGCTTAAACAGAGGAGTAAAGAGAGGTAGCTAGAGAGATTGACTTGGACCAAAGCAAGTCGAATAATCTCGCCAGCAGCAGCGCACGCATGCCTGTACGAGTGCCTAATATGCATGCATGGCTCGCTATCAGCTTGTCACAGGGTGCTTAGTTGGGTGAATTTTGGATGTTGGGCTATTGTAGTACTTTCATTTTTATTTGACAATTAGTGTTCAATCATGGTCTAATTAGGCTCAAAACGTTCGTCTCGCGATTTCTAACTAAACTGTGTAATTAGTTTTTTTGCCTACATTTAATGCTCCATGCACGTATCGCAAGATTCCATGTGATACGTACTGTAGCACTTTTTTAAATTTGAACTGGCAGCTAAACACGGGCTCATTTTGTTTTCGCTGTCGATCTGGCGCAGTGAGCGTCGCTGTTCAGTCTGACTCTTGGATAGGTAAGGAAGGACACGGCAGTTGGCTATGCTTTGGCTGGTATCGTCTCCTGAACGTCATATCATCGCATCGAAAATCAGAACGGCGAGGACAACAGGAGAGCGAGGTAAAACCAATCCAATCAGTCCCTTCTCTTCACCAGCTACTCCATAATTGAACGCGGGCAGTACAGTTCTATGTCTGTTGAATTGCTGCATCTTTTTCAACAAGCCAGTATGCTCTCCTGTCCTGATGTGATCCTCAATCTGGTCCTGCATGCACCGATCGGGCCAGAGCCCTCTTGACCTAGAACTGCCATCTTTAACCAGGGGGCGGAGGGAGGGAGGGGCTGACGGTGGGGCCAGGCACCCCGTATGCTTGATGAACTCCACTTATGTACACTAGATTTCACCATATATTTGAAGAAAAATTTCGATATTTACCCCTCCAATAATCCATCAGTCAGTATTTGGCATCCCTCATAGTTATTTTCTGGTTCCGCCCCTTACTTTAACTGTAATCGTGTGCCACTGCAGCCAGTATCAGAGCTAGGGTTGAAAGCGGTCGAACTCGGTCAGGATAACCCCAATACTGTTTTTACTTTTACATTTCAATACGAAAACGAAATCGAATTCGGGAAGGTCGGAAACGAACACGAAAACGAACTAACGGGATATCGAAAACGAACTAATTCGATCGGGAACATGTCGAACACGGTCGGAATACGAAAAGCAAAACGAAAACACCGGCCCGTAGAACCTAGTTGAGCATGACAACATGCCAACAGTCCGGTACCGACACAACCACACATGGTCATGCACAATTCACTTGTACACATACATTGATACACAAATCACCAATTCACCATGACAATTGATAAATAGGCAACATGTCTAAATATTTAGAGACATTTGGGCTAGCCAACAGGTTATATTTCAGCAGCACTTCCCATGTCTTCTAGTTCCTCGGTTTCCTCTTCATTCCCCTCATTGATTTCTTCCTGCTGCAAGTTGGCAAGTTGCCATTGTGAAGAAAAGCAGTATAACAGTTAGTAAGGATCAATGAAAGGACTAACAACCAGTAAAGATATGCATAATCTAAAATGACCAAATGAAAATATACCTCAAGCTTAAGCTTATTAGCCATTGCAGTAGACAATGCCTCCACTTCAAGATCACTCACAATTGATCCAACATATTTAGAATCTGAATACAAAAAGAAAGATATGAAATCAGTCCATTTTTCAAGTGCAAATATAAGTTTGTAACTAAAAAGTATGTACAGAAGTACAGATCATCACCTTTTCTTGCTGCAGCTACCCAATCTTTGGTGCAAATCAATGCCTCTACAATCTCAGGGTCAAGGCGATTACGGTAGGGATCAACAACACAACCAGCAGCACTAAAAGTAGACTCGGATGCAACAGTCGATACTTGTATGGCCATCACATCACGAACAATCTGTGTAATGATAGGATAGTCTTCCCTCTTGTTCTTCCACCAAGCTAAGATGTCAAACTCACCAACAATTTTCTGAAGAGGTTCGGCCATGTACTTCTCCAACTCATTTGACTCAACCATACCAGGTTCACTTGCAGAATATAAGAAGTTTTCAAGGTCTTCATCTACATCGCCCATTATTATATCTGTTGCATTACTAGGTCCAGTTCTGCTACTTTTCTTCTTTGATGTTGCATTAGCCGAACTAGCATAAAACTGATACAACTTCTTTATCACACTAACAAACTCATCAAGTTTAACTTGATACTCGTCACCATAGAACTTCCTCATGTAGTATTCAATAAGCTTTTTCTTATATCTAGGATCAAGAAAACAAGCTATAGCAAGAGCAATGTTGGACTGCTGCCAATATTTCTCAAACTTTTCATTCATTGCAATTGCCATTGCACTAATTGTGGCATCATCACTAAAGCACCATTCATCAAGCATGAGTTTTATATCACAGAAACCTTTGTAAAACAAATTTGCAGTAGGATATGAAGTACCAGACAGAATTTCAGTGAGGTCATAAAATTTCTTCAAGCATTGATAAAGTGTAAATGCCTTGTCCCATTCAGCAGGTGAGGGAGACATTTTGTCATATCTACGACGATTTGCAGACTTTAGCCTCACAAAAGCATGCTTGTAGTACAAAGCATCTCTCAGCATGAGATAGGTAGAATTCCACCTAGTCGACACATCCATTGAGATACCCCTCTTTGTGTCCAATCCAGATTCAGTGGCACACTTCAAAAGCATTTCCCATTATAATGGAGATCCTTTCACAGCTAACACAAGTGATTTGATTTTGGTAATTGTTGCTGAAATTGCTTTCCACCCATCTCTAGCAACCAAATTGAGGATATGACAGGCACATCTAACATGAAAAAAAATCCCATCACAAACTAGAGAGCCATTATCATTATCTTTCAGATCTGAAATTATATCATGAACAGCCACTTCATTGGAACTAGCATTATCTAAAGTCAAAGCAAACAATCTCTTCTCAATGTACCAATTAACCATAACTTCAGTAAATGTTTCTGACAGCTTTGCACCGGTATGCCTTCCTTTCACATTGAAAAAACCAATAATTCTCTTCTGCATACGCCACTCATCATCTACCCAGTGAATTGTGACACACATGTATCCTTTGTTTTGGCAAGAGGTCCACATATCCATGGTTGCACTAAAGCGGCACTGCATAGTTTTCAAGTACGCATGCAAAACTTCCTTCTCTTCCAAATATTTATCCATTATTTCTTTCCTAACAGTGATACGTGACTTAATCGGAAAATTAGGATGGAGAGACTTTATGAAATCAACAAGATACTCATGCTCAACTATGTTGAAAGGATATTCATGCATGGTTATTGCCAAATTTAATTTCTGCAAACTAACTTCTTGGTCATATTTGTAGGGCTGAACATGAGTAATTTCAGTACCAGGGTCCTTACCAACTTTGAGCTGTTGCTGTCCTTTTACAATACTGTGTTGCGACTTCAAATGGTTCTTAAACCCAGTTGTCCCATGGTTTCCTTCAGCTCTGTACCTTTGCTTGCACTTTGGGAAGTTACAGTATCCCCACAACTGCTCATACTTCTGTCCATTCACCTCTACAACCTCAACTTTCTTTGTAAAGTACTTCCAGACTGCTGATGTGCACCTCTTCCTCCTCTTGCCAGTCAGTTGAGCTTGCTCTTGGTCTTCGTCATCCTCTTCATCTTCCTCTAGGTCATCACCCTGTATCTGGACATCTGGATTTGTAATTGGAGTTGCAGCTTCATCACCCTGTATCTGGACATCTGGATTTGTAATTGGAGTTGCGCTGCTGCCACTGGTGCCCACATTTGTAATGCTAGTTTCACTTGGTGTTGAAGAACCCCTTGTAGATGGTGGTGCTGGAGTTCGACTAGAACTAGGACTAGCACTAGGTTTTTGAGATGCAAGCCTTTTACTTGTAGATCCTGATAAGAAAAAAGGAAAACATTGCTAAATCATCAAGCTGCCATATTGCGGTTAACAACTACCAGAATTCTGGTTAAATATTTTTCATTGAAAACTCTGAAACTTAGAAAGTAAAAAAAATAACACATATATGAACCACAAGGGCATTGGTAAACATAAGATTCTTGAAATAAAAAATGGAACAGCTATGCATTAGCAGGAATCTGATCTATTAAGAACCATGTATTCCATCAGCCCACGAAGAATGCTATAAATGTATATAAAGAACAAAAGCAGCACACATTCGAGATCAAGAAGGATGGGGCCAAGAACCTCAAGGACGGCGTCAAGGTACTCGAGGATGACGGCTAGGTAGACTTGTGAGAGATCAGGTCGAGATCGAGAAGGATTAGGGGCCAAGAACCTCAAGGACAGCACCAAAGTCTATCAAAGAAGCATCTAAAGATGTTCCTGTATCAGATCGTTGGATTTCAAAGCGTTCTAGGAGGACAAGCTCTAGGAATTCAAACAGTTTGAAAGTCTCTAGTTCCACATCTGTCTATCAGCGGGAATCTTTAGGGGTATGCTATAGATGCTGAATCTACAAGCCAGCTCAGATACTTGTTTAGTGGTACTTGCTATCAAGAGTATTTTTCCTGGGGATGTTCTTTGGGTCAGAGACTCTGAAATCTTTGAGAACCGTGACATAGCAGGTGCAGTAGCAAATATGATGTGCCAGATCATTTCTGAAAGACCAACAATGTTTTTGATGGTTCTAAGTGTTTTTTGTTTATGTGTTTCAGATGAGATTTCAGAGCAGAATGGTGATATACTGCAGGTTGAGGAAGGCTTTAGAGGGACTCTTTTGACATCAAGTGTTTCAGCACAGCTTTGTCAGGGTATAACATTTAGTAAATGAGTTTCTTCTGTCAGATATATGGTTGCATACTTGTTGAGGTAAGCTAGTTAAGGTCTCTAGAAGGTGATACCGACTGCCTTGGTTCTTTTTTTGGTTACATATCATAGTTTTCTCGATAGAAATAGAAATTACTAGATTCATGTTGAGGTAAGCTAGTTAAGGTCTCTAGAATTTGCTAGCTACGAATTCCTCAGTACCTGGACAAGGAAGAAGCGGTGGCGTGCCTGACGGCGGCTCCATAAGCTTGCGCACACTCTTGGTCTTGGTCCTGCCGCCTCTCGATCCAGAAGGAGTTTCTCCAGTGGGCGCCATTGTCTTCGACGTTGCCGTCAACTTCTCTGGAGTCTGCAGGCGGGGTCGCCGCCTCGCGTTGCGGGGAGCCGGCCAGCTGGGGGCGGGGGCGGGGGCGCGTCTCGCGTCGAGCCGTCGAGGGGGAGGGGGCAGCCGCTGGGTAACAAGTAAACCCTATCTTTGTTGGGCTGGGCCGCTGGCTGCTCCAGTCGCTGGCTGCTCGAGTTGGGCTGGGTAAGAAGTAAATTCGGAATGTCCGCTTTGCGTATACGGGATATCCCGAAATAAAAACAGGATATGCGAAAACGATCGGGATAGGGCTCAAACCGATTTCGTCCCGATTTCGAATTTTGTGTTCCGTTTTTCGTACCGATTCCGTTTTTGTCCGAAAATACGAATACGATCGGGTTAAATGTAGAAATCGGAGCGGAACGGAACGGGATATATCCCGACCGTTTTCAACCATAAAGTGGAGTATGGCCTGGGGCACGCACACAGACAATTACTTCCGCTAGAGCGATGATCGATTTGGTTCTCACACTTAATTCTTAGTTTAGTTTAGTTTAGTTTGGCGGAGCTTCAAGGTGCTTGCGCGCAATGGTTGCAAACCGTGGTTTGCCGTACCTAAACAGTTAAACACCATGGCCTTGTTCGCTGGTCTGAATTTTGGCTGAAACTGGCTGAAAAACACTGTTCCGGCTGAATTGTTGTGAGAGAAAAACACTGTTCCGGCTGAAAAAACAAGCCGAACAAGCCAAATTTAAGACAAGCGAACAGAGCCCATGTCTATAAAACCATGCACGGCCTCAATACTACCACCGTGACCTCTGAACTTATATAATACTACTAGTACTAAGGTGCCCATTATATAATCGAGCCATGATAATGATTTATTTATTCGAAAGGCTAAGCGTTTCTTAGCTTATCTAAAAAGTTGAGATATAATCTAGCGCGTGCCTCTACATGGTGGATTGTAAAGGTGCATAAGGGTTCTTCAATATGCCAAGGCGCCCACACTCCAGGTGGACTACCTGTATTACGTTACGTGTGGATCCAAATGCTGCTTATCACATCACATTTCTAAAAACCGTGTAGGGCCAGTGAGCCATCTTATTAGCTACCTACCTCGACAGAATTTCATGTGTATGTTGTGTATCCACTATCCAAATTCAGAGCGACGTCTCGACCGAGGAGTGCGAACGGCGAGAGGAGCTGCGGGAGCAGCGGCAGTCCCAGGTGGATGCGCTGTGGGGGAGCGGCTTGTGGAGTATCCAGAGACTGTGCTAGCCCAGCAAGATGGTAAGTAAGCCCATGTCCCCTCGGCTTCCTTCTCGCCAAGATCCGTATTTTTTTAATCCGTTCATCGCCAGCGTCACTGATCTAATCATCAAATTTGTCCTAGAATAACGGTATGCCACCATCGGCCCCTTCTGTGACGAACAAGGGTTCTTTTTCATATATACGTGGGAGACTTATTTGTGAGTTGCCTATGGATATTGCAGACTGCAGTTTTATTGAAGAAAATTTGTTGGATGGCGACTGGAAATTGAGGTCCTTGACAGTGGCACGACCAACGCTACTGGCCGTTCAAGGATAGGCACAGCCGCTGACTCGCTGAGCCGCATATAGGCCCGCGCCTAGCCCAGTGGAGGATGGAGATGGAGGAAGCCCCTTCTTGTGCTTGGAAAACAGATCTGGCAGACTGTGCCGGCACTCGAACTCTCACTCACATCACCATCGCGCGCACACTCCTATCTCTGAGCGAAGCCATCCCGACCACTCATGTTCCGTCCCGTTAGGCGCAGCAGATCTTGTCAGGGACTGAGGGCATGCGCCGAGCTGATCTAGAGATAGGGTACCATAAGGCCCTCTGTGTGCCTTAAGTGATGGCCGAAGACGAGTGAGAAGATTGAGGCATCACTCCGTCCCACTTCAGCAAGCGATGCTAGTTCAGAGCAGTGCCAGGAAAATCAGGAGCGAAGCATGTAGAGAATGCGGTGCCAAATCATTAAAAAACTATTTAGTTCTGCTGCAGACCAGGTGCTAGTCTTGCCGCTGGAAGCATTTGAATGCATTAGATGGAGTTATTTTATTTCTTGTGGTCCCCACGTGTACTGATGGCTGCGGTGGTAACTTTTTTCGACACTGCAGCTTCACAGTCCGATACCCATTTGATCACCGTGGGACCTATTCATTTTTTTGGCACCGCCTCCACACTGTGGAGGGCCTAATTTGGTCCTCTTCAGGCTTCGTGTCGTTGTGTGCTTGCTAATAGCCTGATCCGTGTATATGAATTTCTAACTCCTCGTGCAGCAGATTGCCATTCTGCTATTCGCATGCCAGGAGCTCTTCACCATGTTAATGCCGCCTCACTTGCCAAGGTTACGGGTATCCTGGTCTAGATTTCAGAATTTCAAAATACTGTAATCCTACCAAAGTGAAAGGAGGATATTGATTTCACTAATATACTGCAAACACAAGATTGATATGTGTCCTTGTGTGTCGAGTTGTGATGAATGATTGTCAAGAAATGATTTGCTTTGGTTGAGTTTGGAGACTAACCATTTTTTTAGAAAAACTTGTCTTCATTGATATCATTCCGGAGTTTCATACAGAACCAAATCACATATACAGGCCCGAGTAACATGCCACACTTCCGGTCTTTTCGTCTTACCAACCAACGGTGATAGTCCATCATCACAGCCGGTTTGCACCACCAGCCAGCGGTGATGATGTGCTCCTCATCATTGCCGCCTCGCCATATGAACCAGCGGTGAAGACATTTTCACCGCCAGCTCGTTGTTTGATACGTCGGTGATAGCCATGTTGTATTATAAATAAATTCATAACTTTTTCAAATAAAGTTAGATGGAAACAAACTTTATCTCAAAGTTGTAGATCTCAACGCAATCGATAACTTTATAGTTGATGATTTTTTCATTTGAAACCATTTACGGTCCCAGAATTCTGTTTGAAGCGCTCAAATTTTGAAATTCAATTATGCTCAAAAAAATTTTGAAATTCAATTTTTTCAAATTGTACAAACAACCTAAGATGGAAAAATGACATAAACCAAAGTTGTAGATCCCAATGAGGTATACAACTTTGTAATTGACAACTATTTCATTAGAAATCATTTATAGTCTTAAATTTGTATCTGAAGTTTTAAAATTTTAAAAAACCAAATTTTCAAACAACGTCGGATGGAAAATTGACCAAAACCAAAGCTGTAGATCTCGATAAAAACAACAACTTTATAGTTGATGAGTTTTTCATTCGAAATCATTTTAGGTCCTAAAAGTCTGGCTGAAGTTTTGATGTTTTAAAATTCAAATTTGTCAAAAAAACCTCGGATGGCAAAACAACCAAAATCAAAGTTATAGATATCAATTAGAATAATAAATTTATAGTTTATGACTTTTTCATCTGAAACCGTTTAGGGTCCTAAATATTTATTTTAAATCCTGAAAGTGAATAATAGGGGAATGGATATGCTGTATAGACACAAGTGACTTAGGGGTGGATTCGTTAAAGGAGACTGGTTAGAGGAGCTATTGGTATTTCTTAACTTGTCACTTATTTTAATAGCCACGTATTATAAACTTATATCTCCTTATATTACTTTACTAGGTTGTCATCCCTAGTGATAATGCCAGAGATGCTTGTTGGTACTACCTAGCATTACTATTAGAATAACTCTAAGTAGTTCTTTATTAATTTATGTAATTAGAAAGAATATATATGAATAAAAAGGGATCTGCAAGCGCACAGATAATATACCATTGTAGCACTTCACCCGGGAGTATTCCAGGTATCGTTATTTATATTTTTACCATAGGGAAGGTTTAGCATGGACAAGTATTAATAACTTATACTATTGATGTAGAAGTAAACCATAACCCAATATTCTACTCATAATAGGGGTAAGTCATAGGATAAGATATATATATATATATATATATATATATATATATATATATATATATATATATATATATATATATATATATATATATATATATATATATATATGATAAGTATTGATCAATGATAATGATAAATCACTCAGAGGATGATTAGGGTTTCTGTTTTCTCAAATGACTCGATCTCCTCAGGCGGGGTAGGGGCTGATATATATATAGGCCGGAGCATCCAACGTGAGCCCTTGGATCAAACCGACTTAAGGAATAGCGTAGATGCAACCTAGGAGGCGGTGGAGAACTGACATTGCAACGCGGAGGCTGACAGGTGGGCCTAGGGGCCGGGCGGCCTCTGCCTCTCTGCCTCGACGTGGTGTCTTCTGGTGTCCTCTAGAACCTTCTAGTGTCCATTTCGCTGCAGATAAGCGCGATTAACTCTGACATCTAGGTCCACCTTGACGGTTTTCTGAATAAACCTTACAGAAATCACAGATTCACCAAAACTCGTGGAATTTATTAGTTTAAACCCCTAAATTTTTGTTGGTGATCTCAATTGTGCCCTTATACATGTTTTATTTATGGTTTATAATGGTTGTTAACTACCGTCAATAAACTCCCCCAAGCTTAACCTTTGCTAGTCTCTTAGTGTCGGTGTTGCGAACAAACACCAACTAGTAAATTTATATTTGTTGCGTGTTAGGCTCGGATGGTGTACTAAAGGACACAAGGTTTATACTGGTTCGGGCAGAATGTCCCTACGTCTAGTTTGCTGCTACTCATGTTATTAGTACAAAAAAATGTTCGTAGTAGGGGGTACAAACGGTCGAGAGAGGGACAGGTCCCAAGTCTCTGATGGAAAGGTCGAAAGGATGCCAAGATCTTGGTTGCTGCTTGGCTGTATGTTGTGTGTGGAATCGATCCGTCCCATTAGTGGGGTGCCCTGCCCTCCCTTTTATAGACCAAGGGGAGCAAGGATTACAGATGGGAGAAAGAGGAAAAAACCAGAGGGTAGAGAAGGTCCTTCGAAGGAGCCGGGTCTTCCTTTCCCCTTGTGCCTGCCCTGCTGACATGGCAGACCGTGTTAGGGATGGCGTGTTCACTGATCCTTATAGGGTCGTGCCCTGGCCTCATTCAGTAAGTGGGTACATCCCATCCTACATCGGCGGACGATGTGGCGTGCCAGGGAGCCAAGCTGTGACCCTACGGGGAGTAGATGGAGAAGTGACCATATGTCCATCACTGTAGATGATGTGACTTCCCTTCTGGATTGTAGTGGTTGTCATATGCTTATGTTAGGATCCACGTCCGAGGGCTGACGGCGACGCCCACAACACTGTAAGACAAAAGTCGGCGCCTACAACACTGTTCGGGCTCTGTCAGGCTGGAAAGGGCTTAAAGCGTCCATCCCATCGTATCCTGACGATACCTTCCTGCAGGCGTGCAGGGCATGGTCCTTGATACTGCGGTTGACTTGAATGTCCTATCTTACCCTGTGCCCGTCATTATGAAGGAGTAGGGCGTAGTTGTCAGGCGAGACGGAGCCTGTCCCGGGACGTTGGGCGGGGCGGAGCCAGCCCTCAGACGTCGGGTGAGGCGGAGCTAGCCCTCAGACATCGGACGAGGCGGAGCCAGCCCACGGAGGTTGGACGAGGCGAGGCCTGTCCCCAGTCATCGAGCGAGGCAGAGCCAGCCCTCGGGGGTCGGGCGAGTCGAGACCCGTCCCCGATCGTCGGGCGAGGTGGAGCCAGCCCCTAGTCGTCGGGTGAGGTGAAGCCTGCCCTCAGTCATCGGGCGAGGTGGAGTCTGCCCTAGACATCGAGCGAGGTAGAGTCTAGCCCTCAGGGGTCGGGTGAGGCAAAGCCAACCTTTAGGGGCCGGGCGAGGCATGGCCAACCTTCAGCCATATGGACAAGAAGTGTAGTTACGTTCTTGTCCATTTGAAAGCATCAATGTTTGATGGTTATTAGCTTCACCCCATTGGGTACCCCAGTATTAGGTCCCCGACAGTAGCCCCCGAGCCCTGGGTGATTCAGATAGAATCGCCCGGGGGGTATTTCGGACCCTCCGTGGGTATGGCTGTGAGATTTAGTATTTTGACAACTGGATAGCTTAAAGGGAACCCTGGTATCCCGTTCATGGGGATTCGTCCAGTGTTAGCCTGGTTGAGACTCAATCGCGGATCGAGATTCCTTGAGGTTCGTGTGCCTGAGTTCTGGCCGCTTACGGGCCCATCCCTCGTTGGGACGGTTGTCGAAACTATTGGGCCAGCCCTCGAACTCCTGGGCCCGGGTAGGCCAGAGAAATGGTTCTTGACCCGTATCCCCTCTGCGGAAAAAGAGTCCTAGTCTGCCCGGGAAGGCAAAACGTCCGGCGCGACTTTTGGTGGGAAAGGATAGGGATTGCGGGCGCATATCCCGCAATGTGACTTGGTGGTGTATCTTGGCGGGCATGGAGATCTAGGAGGGCTGTGGCCCTTCTCACATCCGTCATCCCTATAAAACCAAGAGGTTCGCCCTAGGGTTCCGTACTTTGCCATCTTGCCTTTGCATCTACAACTTCCGCCGCCAATCGTCTGAGCCTCCCGTACTCGCCTCGCAGCCGCCGTCAAGCTCACATCCATCCCCCTCCCAATTGTTCCATGGAGCCATGGTGCAGATCTGACATCACCCCTCAGCGCCTAGAGGGCCTCATTCACCGTGGCCTCCTTTGCCCGCTGACAGCCACCGAGGAGTGGTGGCTACCCAGCAATGAGGACGAGCCGTCGCCACCAAAATGTTATGTTGTGTCCTTTGCTCGCTTTCATGAGCGGGGATTCGCCATCCCTGGCCACAAGTTCTTTCAGGGGCTGCTGGATTACTATAAGGTGGAGTTGCAGCACCTTACTCCCAATGGGGTCCAGCACATTGTGGCGTTCGTCGCCCTGTGTGAGGGGTTCTTGGGGATTAGTCCCCACTTCAACTTGTGGCGGTATCTCTTTGCCGTCAACCTTTTGAAGAAGTGGGTCGGGAAGCAAGAGCTGAGCGTGCTGGTGGGATGTGCCGGCATTCATCTTCGCAACAACCGGGTGAACGAATACCCATCGATGCGTCTGTCGACCTCCAACAAGGGGTGGCATTCACATTGGTTTTATGTCAAGGACGACGTTGCCGCCCCCTTGCCAGCGTTCTTCGGGCGCGTCATCGAAGAGGTCCCAAAGTTGTGGGGTGTCCCAGACAAAGCCAAGAAGAAGATCAAGGACCATCTCGTCGCCCTCCAAATTCTAAAGGAGAGGGGCATGAAGGGATCGGGGATCATCGGTGTGGTAGAACCGCCCAAAATAGCACACTTACGGAGGCGCTCGTCTTCCACCAGACACTAAGCACCCCGAAAGCAAGCTATAGCGGGCGGTATCTGTCGGGCACACCCCAAGGGAGAACCCGAAAGATCCACATTTTTCTCAAGGATCCAATAATGAGAACGTGTTACAATACTTATCCATTTCATACATCAGAGTTTCTTAAAAGTACATTATTACAATACCAAATATCAGAGTGCGGAATGATAAATAGCGGAATTTAAAAATAAACATCTAGCGATAGGGACGAGGATCCGTCTGAGCCCACCAGAAGAATCCTCCACACAAGGTACTTCTCATGCATCACCTGCAACAGGGGTAAATAAACCCTGAGTACACAATATACTCGCAAGACTTATCCGACTAGTGGGAATAATTTCCCGACTCCAAGGAATATGAGAAGCTTTATGGCTTGCTGGTTTCTTTTTGGCAGAAAGCAATACTAATAGTGAGTCCTTAGTTATATATTATTATTATCAGCCGTATTAAGTTATCATCTAGCCAGTCTATATAAGCACCTATTCTACTTTCAAGCAAGAGTTGAGCAATCAGTTCCATTTCTTGTCCTTTCACTTTCAGTTCTTACTACGGTGCTAAACACGAGACAAGCCATACCGGATCGCCCGGCGATTCACGAATCAATGTGCCCAGCTGGGTGCCCTAAAAACACACGTCCCGCTTGTACCCTAGGCACAAGCAGGACTAACCCATCACTCTCCTGTCCTAGGTGTCCAGGTCCCCGTCCAAACTTGGACTCCGAGCCCCCACATCCTGAGTCCCAGACTCAGTGTGGTGTAAGGACCTCCACCACCTCCTCTTCCCATCAGTCGGTCCGGAAAGAGCCAGATCCACGACAAGAGAGCAACGAGTCTTCCCTGCGCCCATACCCAAGTATGCGCTCGGGACAATAAATCTGTGACTTGCCCACGATGCCTTATGCAACGATCGGTCCTTAATCGACACAGACAAGGAAAAAGTGTAACCGAGCTATGCCCTGTTGGCCGCAGGACACAACCCTTTACACCCACCAAAACCCAACTATATCCCTGCCCGATCACCATTTTTCTTTCCACCATTTATCATGAGTGATCATATTTATCACCTATTTGCGAGTAACGGCAGGTTACTCATGCTACCGATATCCTGAGCATAGCAGCTACTCGACCTGTACTAGTATGACTCATAGGTAGATATATTTATGCATGTAGTTTCCATAAAATGCCTGTAACGTAAATGCACATCATAGATATATATTCAGTTATTATTCAAAATAAAGGTTATGCACCGGGGCTTGCCTTGGGCAGGCACGGTGTCAGCAAAGTCAGTGACGGGCGGCTCCAGAACATCCTCCTGCACGAGGATCTCCTCCTCGTACTCTTCGACGACTTCGTCGTAGTCCTGCTCGCCGAAGGTCACAATCTCTAGTGGCGTGTTCTCTATATGCATGCAGTGATGATGATGCAATGCTTAGTAATACAGTAACAACAACTCTTAAAATAAGAATACATCTACCAAGCTACTAAGCTAACTCTAATGACTAATACGCAAAGTTACTTATTATTCCCACTAAACAGGTCTGAAACATTTCATGTATTATCTTAGCAACTAAAGGCATCCTTATTGTTAATATCAATTTACTATATATATGATAAAACAAGGTGCACTAGCTACCATATTTATCAACCTATTCTAAGGCCACAAAAATTACAGTGAGCACATAATAATACAATGAACCTACTGTAAAAGAATTCTAGGGCTAGCACTTCTACCAATGCATCACAAAAAATCATTCTCTAAATAACCATAATAATAATACACATCTTAAAATAATAAAGTAATCCTAAAGGTATCACTGAACTATACGAACTAATTACACTAACAGATAGATCATGAATTTAGGAATCTAACAAAATTTATTTCACAATAAATAAATAAATTCAAATGAGCTCTAGAGATGAAGAAAATGATATTATTAGAGGATGATAATCATGCTATTGGACTTGTTGACTTGCACATGACTGTGGGTCTAGAAATACTAGATGAGACCGTAGGTCAAGAAAATAATAAAGAAGAAGAATGAAGGAATTCTTGTAGGCTAGCTACCTTAGAATTGAATGAAGTGCCGCCTACGGTGATCGATGTGTGGAGGCAATGCAAGAGGAGAGACACCAGGGAGCTTAGCAATTGCTTGCCCTGCGTGGAGCGGAGCAGAACCATATATAGCACTGGTTGTGGGTGGTCATGACAAGCTAGGTAGTCTGGAAGCACGAAACGAGTTGGCAGGGTTGTCCTCTGGCTCCATGCCGTGTGCGGTGGTGTGGTCTTTGGTCATGAGAGAATTAATTCAATGATGGACTTTGAGTGGTCTTGGACTTCCGAGCACATCAGGACTGGAGTGTGCTTTGGGCGAAACGTGCTAGGCGGTGGTGCTGGTTCATTCATGCCGGTCAAGGAATTAATGGGGGAGGAGACCATAGGTCAAGGAAACATTAGAGAATGAGAAGATCAATTATAGACTAGTTACCTCAACTGATTATTGCAGCTCGGGAGAAATCGATAGATGTAGCTTTCACGGGCAAGAACAGAGAAACTTGATTTGAGAGAAGCAAGTGAGCAGCGAAGCAAAATAGCTCGGCGTATCCTTTTAAAGACAGGAGACACAGGAATGGAGAAGCAAAGACGCGACAGCGACGCGTCGTAAGGTTAGTGGCTAAACTAGCTTGCTTAAAGGTAATAAAGCACCGCGGGAACGACGGGTTGCTGCGGATAAACAGTGTTTTCTACGGAGATACAGCGGGTTCCACGCGGGAACAGTGTTTTCCGCGGATAAACAGTGATTCCTGTGCTGCTACAGTGTTGTCGCATGGAAACTCTTTGCTGCTACAGCGCTGACGTGTGGAAAGTCTTCGCTGCTATAGTGCTGGCGTGTGGGAAGGGCGCGTGCACTGATAATTTAGTAAGGTGATTAGCCAGTGAAGTAAAGGCGGGGTAATTAGAACAACGAGAGATGACAGTGGCGTGTCACGAGATTGATGGAGATATAAATCTTGTCAAGTGGTATGCTAATAATTAATGAATGATAATAATTTGTCATTGTGTGTCGCAGAACCAACCAATTTATAAGAATACAAGTACAATGGCAATCCGCAAGCGGTCGCACTGTCATACTTAAACCCATATAAACCCGGTAGTCCGTCGAGTACCGCGACGGGTCTCGATAAACGATTTACAACAACCAAGATCGTACAGGATTCAACATACATGCCACATATTACATAAAGTTCATAGATACTTTTCATCATCAGAGTACGAATAAAAAGTTATTACAAACCGAGTTTGATAAATAAAGCGGAAGCAAATAAGTTCGAAGATAAAGTTTCCAACATAGTTGATACAGTGCCAAGCCAGATCACGGTCCACAAAAGCAAAGATAGGAATTACTAAAGAAGCCTGCCCAAGGCTTACTCCTCATCCACGGCGGGATAGAAGCAACTCTTGCAATAACCATGATACACAGTGCCATCTGCAACAATGAGAAAATAAACCCTGAGTACGAGAAGGTACTCAGCTAGACTTACCCGTCATGAACCAGAAATAAAATGACTCCAAGGATCATGCAAGGCTGTATAAGTGGACGTAACTTGACAACATTTTGCGTAAAGGCAATTTACCCGTTGTACAATTATGATTCCTTTATCAAGTTAATTATAACTATCCATTTCTAGATTAGCAACTATCCTATGCCAAACATGTGGTATATCATTTAGAAGCATATAATAGTAACCATAGCAGGTATTGTAATTCCATATTCATCTGAACCATCATGTTTCATACTATAGCTGCTACGATGTTGGGACTAGCCAAGTTTCTCACTATCCGGGAGAGACGGCGATTCGAATCGATTTCAACCAGCTGGGAATTTATTCCTAACACAAACCCAGATCTACCAGCCATGATAGTCTTAGGTCACCTTTGGTACAACTCAGGTACACATTTCGCAGGTCCATACCGCGCCGCATAATCTGGAACACCAGATGCCAGGATGCTCAGGCCAAACCTGCCCTTGGGCTCAGTCTGATCGTTCCCCGGAAGGAGCGCACAACAGAATGGTTCCCGGCCTGAGTTGAATTACTCGGCTTCGCGGTCGGAACGAGTTATCTGGCCAGCTAAGTGAGAGGCATGCGTTCAATCTTGTCAGAAGCGCCAACAACGGTACGGTCCTTAATCAACACAGACAGGGATAAGTCCACACCTAAGACCTCCATGTCTTGTTGCTTCTCTATCGACTTCCTGTCCGGTCTCAATTTACTTTTACCTCGTGGTTCTGTTCCACGATAGCAGATATAGCCAACCATGCTCCGGTATCCACCTATATCTCGTAGGTGATAGGACATCACCCGACTTCTACCGGTCTAAGCATGGCTAAGCATATATATTCGATCCTGGACCTATACCGGTTAAAGGTGTAATATCTGGACAAGGAATGTACATGCATCAAGTGGTTTCATTCAACTCTTATAACCTAATGCATTAATCATAAATACGTAAGTAAACATTTGTAAATTACTGGGAGACTTATAATGCTCTAGGGCTTGCCTCGCAGAAAGGAAGTAGGGCGATGGTCAGGGCACTCCAGAAGCTCTTCAGGGTTCTGCTCCACGCCTTTGGGAGCTGCGGCTTGCGGATCCTCCTGCTGGTTCCCTTCCTCTGCTTCTTCGAATTCCAGCAACGTGATCTCTTCCTCCGATCCTAGATGCATGAGTATGGTATAAGTATTACGAATGCATATGTATTAACAAGTGCATCACGTTGTTTGAGTAGGTGCATATCTCTTCTCGATTACTACTTAACTACTTCTACAACGCATCGACTATGCCACAAACAATAGCTACTTGTTTCACTCATAACTGGAGTCCTACAAATCCAAAAACAGTGATCCTGGACTTCCTGGAAAGCTTATCAAATTCTCTACAACTTTGTTATTAACCATTTTTACAGTACACATCAGTTTCAACATGCAACTCATCACACGCTAGAATCAGTCCGGAAATTATTTAATATGCAATATAAAGTAATAATACTTCTACTTCATGTAATCATTCCAAACTTGACAACTTAAAATCTACCAACAGTGTAGGCATACCAAATACAATTTAGATAATATAATGATGAAGCCCAAACTATTTATTAAATTGCCTTTATTATTTTATTTAGATATCTAGGTTAAATAATAAATATATACAAGATGTGCTTAATAAATTCTCAAAAATTTACAAAGTCTTACTAATGCTATCAAAGGACTACTATAAAAATTTCATCTCATTTTACTAAGTAGAACATTCTATACAAAAATGATAAGGAAGCAAGGCTTGAAAATAGCATAAATGAAAAATCCTATTGAAAAGTGTCAAGCAATAGATTTCCTATTTTTCTTAACATCCATATGGTACTAGGATTACCTCCAACAATTTTCATGAATTTTGGACTCATAAATAATTTATAAAAATTCATGCAAGGATTGACTAGCCATAAAAGAAAAGTCTATAACTATAATTCTACACATGCACTGGTCTTCAAATTTTTACCCAAGCTCATATATTCTAAGACTAGCTTACCACAAAAATTTCATAATTTTTGGAGCACAGGAACTCTAGATATAAAATAAACAAATTTAAATTCATTCAAAAGCACATTTCAAATCCTGATTTAAATCTCCAGAAATTTCTACTGTTGAAACCAAGAACATATTTTTATTAAATACTACACTTCCTAATGAACACTACAAAATTTATTTCGCAATTTTAGGAGCTACCAAACTAAAGATACAAAAATAACAAAACACATGTGAATCTGCATTCAAACTGAACTGGATTTGAAATATTGAGTCGCTGACACGCGGGACCCACTGGTCAGCGAGACCAAAACAGAGCCCAGCGGCGCTGCTCGACGGACGCGGCCAAAGCTTGCCGACGGCGAGTACGCTCGTGGTGACATCGTCACAGTGTGACCCCCGTGACCTAACGCGTCGATTGGTCTACTTGGCCGGCCCTATCATCGACACCAGCGACGACGGCGGCGGCCATGGCGGCTCGGTGAGGCGGGACGTCAGCGGTACGCCGGCGATGACCTCAGCGGCCCAACCTAAGGTGCAGACGAGCATCTAGGAACGCTGGGGGACCTAGCGCGCTAGCTAACGGAGCGGGAGGAGGACTGTGGCGGCGTGGCCACGACGACGGAGTCCGCGGCGGAGCTCCGGCGAGCTTATACGCGCTGCGATGGCTTACCAAGTACTGTCAGCGGGCATGGGAAGAAGCAGTGGGTCGCTGGGGAGCTAGTGGTGCTGCTGCAGTGAAGAATGGATGGCTAGGCGTGAGCTTGCGCGGCTATGGCGACGGCGGAGGTGGAGCGAGCTCGCTGCAGCGCTGCGGCGAGGAGGAAGGCTGGGAAAAGCGAAAAGAGGGCTCAGGACGGCTCGGACAGGTGCTGGCGGGGTTAAGGCCGCGCCCAGGCGCGTCGTGGCCTACGTGATCAGAGCACTAGCGACGCGCGGCCGTCGCTGGGGACACGCGGCGCGCGGGTTCTACCGGTGTCGGCCACTGAACGGTGCCCGTTCAGTTCGTCAGTCGTTCGATGGCCGCCTGACAGCGTGTTTTCAAGTTGATTTATCGGCTAATCCATGGCTCCTTCGTGCAAACATCCTGAATAGATTTTGTAGACCCATGTACCAGCTTCAATTGTTCTTAAAGGATCATGCTCTAATTCACAACCAAAACCAAGTTATATCATCACCAATGTCAGCCTGACAGTCGGTCAGTAAACCTAGACTTAGAAAAATTTTACAAGTGTTGAATTCTTGATTTTTGTGATTTTTGTGGGACCTATTCAAGCATGTTAGAAACTAAATCAGTCCATGACCCAAAAATAAAAGTTGTTCCTTATGTCAAACACTACAACATTGCTTTAGTGAACTCCTCCATGCAAGGTCTCTAACACCTAGTTCAACTTTAGTCAAACATGTCACTTTGAAATCATGATACAAATTCAAACCATGACTAAATGACCAATTTAGCCCTAGCCCTAAATACCAAAGTTGTTCATGATGATATCCTAAGCATGTTTAAGCAATTTGCAAGGTCATTCCATCATTTTATGTAGTGGTTACTCATAGAGCTAGTTACGGCAATCACATGAAACATGCCTTAAAGGCTTGATTTAGAAAAGTGACTTTCATGAATAATGTTCTAATGGCTAACCCAAGTGTGGTTACATGTTTTTGTGACTCACTTCTACCAAGCACATGTTTTCATTCATGATCATTTGCAGATACACATGGAGGCATGAAATAACGAGAAAGATTGCATATGATAATGAAACATGCGATAACAAGTAAATGTTGCAAATGTTTCAATCAAATGTTTCAATTGTAAAAGCTTGCTTATGAATGCGTGATGATCATGCTCATGTTATGCAAGTCAAGTTATGCAAGGCTAACACCCGAGGTGTTACAGCCCCTCCCCCTTATAAAAATCTTGTCCCGAGATTTGCAAGACCTACCATTCTTGGAAAAAGGCGGGATAAACTTCTTGCAGATAATCTTCTCTTTCCCACGTAGAATCTTGTTCACTATGATTGTTCCACACCACCTTATAAAACTTAATAATCTTACTCCTTGTCACTCTCTCCATCTCTTCTACTACTCGAATTGGCTTCTCTTCATAGGTCAAATCCGATTGAAGCTGCATGTTGGTGGGTGCAATCGCTTCTTCCGGTACTCGAAGACATTTCTTTAACTGAGAAACATGGAACACATCAAGGATTGCACTCATCTCTGGTGGTAGTTGTAGCTTATATGCAACAATTCCCTTTTGTTCCAAAATTTTGTATGGCCCTACATATCTTGGTGAAAGCTTCTTTTTCATCCCAAATCTTTTCACACCTTTCATGGGTGATACTCTTAAATATACATAGTCACCCACTTCAAAAGTCAGTGGTCTTCTTCTCCTATCAGCATAACTTTTTTGTCTTGATTGAGCTGCCTTCATGTGTTGTTGGATGATACGTACTTGTTCTTCGGCTTCATTGACAAAATCAATACCAAAGTATCTCCTTTCCCCGGGCTCAATCCAATTCAATGGAGTTCTGCACTTTCTGCCATACAAGGCTTCAAATGGCGCCATTTTGATACTCACTTGATAACTGTTGTTATAGGAGAATTCAGCTAAAGGTAACCATTTCTCCCATGAACCTTTTGAAGATATAACACAAGCCCTAAGTAAATCTTCTAGGATTTGGTTCACTCGCTCTGTCTGTCCTGAAGTTTGCGGATGATAAGCTGAACTTCTGATTAGCTTGGTTCCCAAAGCTTGGTGTAAGTGCTCCTAGAAACGAGCTATGAACTGTGGTCCTCTATCTGAGATTATGGTCCTGGGTACTCCATGCAATCTCACGATCTGGGATACATATATCTCAGCGTATTTACCAACTATGTACCGCGTGTTCACGGGTATAAAGTGTGCTGACTTGGTAAGACGATCAACAATGACCCAGATTGAATCGTGACCTTGTGGCGTTGTTGGAAGGCCTGTAATAAAGTCCATACTGATCTCCTCCCATTTCCATCCTAGAATAGGCAGTGGCTGAAGTAATCCAGCGGTTTTCATATGGGCGGCTTTCACTCTACTGCAGTTATCACACCTAGCAACATAGGCTACGATCTCTTTCTTCATCTTAGTCCACCAAAAACGGGTTCTTAGATCTTGATACATTTTACTACTACCTGGGTGGATAGACAATTTGGACGAGTGAGCTTCTTCTAAAATTTGATTCCTTAGCTCACGGTCTTTTGGCACCACTAGTCGGTCCTCAAACCATAATACACCTCTTTCGTCCAATCTAAAATGTTTGGTTTTCTGCTCTTGCATTTTTCTCTTGATGTGACTTATCCCGACATCTGTCTGCTGTAGCTCTATGATTTTGCTCTCAAGCGAACAACTGATTGTGATATTGTGTAGTACAGCAGGATGTAGCAAGTTGAATCCATCTTCCAATAGTGCTTCCATAGTGTTGCAATGGGACTTTCGACTAAGTGCATCGGCTACTACATTAGCTTTACCTGGATGGTAATGCACTTCCAAATTATAGTCCTTAATCAATTCCACCCATCTACGTTGTCTCATGTTCGGTTCTGGCTGGGTAAAGATATACTTGAGGCTTTTGTGGTCAGTATAGATATGACATACATTGCCCAACAAGTAATGTCTCCATATCTTTAATGCATGGACAACGGCTGCAAGTTCCAAATCATGTGTAGGGTAGTTGACTTCATGTTTTCTGAATTGCTGAGAGGCATATGCGATTACCCTCCCTTCTTGCATAAGTACACATCCTAAACCTATTCCTGATGCATCACAAAATACATCGAAAGGCTTTTCAATGTCTGGTTGTGCTAGCACAGGTGCTGTAGTCAACAAAGTTCTGAGGGTGTGAAAAGCTGTTTCACATTCTGGTGTCCACTTGTACTTCTCATCTTTCTGAAGTAGTCTGGTCATAGGCTTAGCTATCTTTGAGAAGTCTGGAATAAACCGACGATAGTATCCTGCTAACCCGAGAAAACTCCGAACTTCATGAACCGAAGTTGGGGCTTTCCAATCCATGACCTCTTGTACTTTGGATGGGTCTACTGAGATTCCATCTCTTGATAAAATGTGACCTAAGAAAGGTACTTTGCTCATCCAAAATTCACATTTGCTAAACTTGGCATATAGCTTATGCTCCCTCAGTCTGGATAGGACAATCCTCAGATGCTCTTCATGATCTGACTCATTTTCTGAATAAATCAATATGTCATTGATAAACACGACCACGAACTTATCAAGTTCGGGCATGAATACCAAGTTCATCAGGTACATGAAATAGGCTAGAGCATTTGTTAGTCCGAAAGACATAACCAAATACTCGTATAAGCCGTACCTAGTAGAGAAAGCAGTTTTAGGTATATCCTCCGGTCTGATCCTTATCTGATGGTAACCTGATCTCAAGTCAATTTTGGAGAATACCTTTGCCTTTGCTAGCTGATCGAACAAGATATCGATGCGGGGTAACGGATACTTGTTCTTGATGGTCACAGCATTGAGTGGTCTGTAATCTACACACATTCTCAGTGACTTATCCTTCTTTTTCACAAACAATGCTAGACATCCCCACGGAGATGAGCTAGGTTGGATAAGACCTTTGTCCAATAGATCTTGCAATTGAACCTTAAGTTCTGCTAACTCATTGGGTGGCATTCTATAGGGCCTTCTGGATATGGGTGCGGTACCTGGCACTAATTCAATCTTAAATTCCACGTCCCTATCTAGTGGTAGACCTGGTAATTCCTCTGGAAATACATCCGGAAACTCACAAACCACGGGGATATCACATATTGTGGTGGTTTGGATAGCACAGGCTAAATGTTGGGGTTCAAAATCGCGGGAGAGTGGGACTAGGAAAGCATTCCCTCCCATGGGTTCTCTCAACATGATAGTACGGGTGCTAGTGTCAATAAGAACACCATGATCCTTCATCCAATTCATGCCTAAGATTACACTTATCGACAACCCCGGCAATACTATCAAATCTGTTGTGTACTCCCTCCCTTGTATCAAGATGAGTACATTTTTGACTATCTTTTTGGTAGTAACAGTTCCCCCTGCTGAACTTATGTTATAACCCCCTTTACTTACTTCAATTATTTCTTGATCATGTCTAGATGCAAATGCTTGACTCATAAATGAATGAGAAGCTCCCGAATCAAATAAAACAACAGCGGGATGCTTGTTGATAAGAAACATACCAGCCGTGACAACTTCTCCGGCGGGCACCTCTTCTACAGCGGTATAATGCACTTGTCCCTAACGTGCCCTGGCATTCACCTGCCTCTAATTATTCTGATTTGTGTTGCCATTCCTCTTGGGGTGGGGGCATTCCTTAGACCAATGACCCAGTTGGTTGCAGTTGAAACATGGTTGATTACTTCTGAATCCTGTGGAGCTGTCCTGATTGCCATTTCCTTTTGGTAAGGTAATAGTGAACGCCTTACAAAACGGTTTCTGTGGCCTATTATTCTGAGCTTTCGGTGGTAGAGGCCTAAACTTGGGTGCAGGTGGACAGAATTGTGGCCTAGCTGTGACAGGTGCTTTCGACTGGAAAGATCCGGATGCACCGGCCTCATATGCCCTCTTGCGACCTTTAGCAACTGCATGCATGTTGTTGTGGTTTTCTTGGGTCAAGGCATCACTAATAAACTCATTGTACGTGGCACATCGAGAATTTGCCATAGTCTTCATTAATTTGGTACCCAACCCTCGCTTGAAACTCTCAATCTTTTTCTCTTCAGTATCCACGAAACTTGGAGCATATCTTGACAAGTTGTTGAATGCGTGCATATATTCTGTGAGTGACTTTGTTCCTTGAGTGAGCCTCATAAATTCAGCTGCCTTCATGCGCATCAGGCCTAGGGGAATATGGTGTCCCCTAAAAGCCAGCTTGAATTGATCCCAGGTCACTCTCGCATTAGCAGGCAGAGACGACAGGAAGTGCGTCCACCAGATTCCTGCTGGTCCTTGCAATTGATGAGAAGCATATTCTGCTTTCAGGTGCTCTATGACCCTTAGCAGATGAAATTTCTGCTCGATGGTATTCAGCCACTCATCGGCCTGCAGTGGTTCCTCAGCCACCTTGAAGATCGGTGGCTTCATGTCTAGAAACTCCTTGAATGAACTATGCTGATTTGGCTCGGCCCTCGGTTGCTGTGGGTGGCCACGAGCATTGTTTTGCGCGATAAGGCGCAAGGCTTCTTCCATTGTCCTCTGGCTCCCTAGGAACTGGGCAAAGAATTCCTGAGCAGACGGCGGCGGTGGGGGTGGCAAGTCATCATGGTTGCCATCCTGGCTGCTACTAGCTCCTGCACGGGTGCACGTCATCTACGAAGTTGCAACAATAAGCGATTATTGGTTGAGGTCAAGAGATTGCAGAGGAATTTTGTACTCATGCCAAACTGAAATTACTGGAGAAAATTCTCAAAATCACAATAAAAACAGAGGCATAATAATTCATTCTCGCAACATGACATCACCAAATTGACCACTTATCATGCTCATAACGCATGCAACTTTAATCGTGATTACCGACAAAGGACTGGAATTGCACTGATGTTCATCCGAACGCGCGATTAACATACATAATAGTCTGGGTACTAATGCCAAATTCGAACTATAGGTCCATTACATGAATAAAGGTGATACATTAGTCCTTCCTCTAAGTGCTAAGCGATCTAGTCCTCATCATGATCAGTATCTAGGTCGGACGTAGGATCATCTCCTTCCTCAGGTTCTACTTCTCCTTCAGGCTCCACTTCTTCTTCTTCCTCGTACCCTTCTAGATCCATTTCTATGGCTCCAGGTGGGACATAAGGGTGGAGCTGATTGTTCAGTAGATGAACCTCTTCATGCATATTATCGTTGTATTCTTCCGCATTGGCCAGCTGCTGTCCCAGCTCAAACTGTCGAGCTCTCAGGACATCTTCCCTGGACCAGGCTGCATTCTGCTGGTGAGTTAACTGAGTCATTTCTTCAGTGAGCCTTTCAATCTCGGCATCGTGCTCCCTCTGAAGCTGACGTCGGTCCTCGCGGGCATGACCAAGAGCACCAGACACACGTCTGAGGCTACCCTCAACTCCATCTAACACTCTTATCATTGCGAACATGGCGCTCATGGCAGGGTTATCGCTGTTCTGCCCTTCTGCTGCACCAATCTCCAAAGATCTTCCTCTTGCCTGTTGCCATGAGTCAGTGGATGGGTTACCTCTTGGAAAGACTCCAACCAAAGCGGCTGCTAGCTCTTGAGGAAAACGATCCATTATATCTCTCAGGATCCCAAAGGCTGCCCTGCCAGCTGCTTCTTCAGTAGTCCTACCAGTCGACTCATAACACCAGCCTGTCCACTCAGAATCGTCACCTCGGGGACGAACAACGGCCTCCACAGTAACTAAGAGACCTTCTCCCAACCGCTCATTCGCCCAGAAGTAGCGGGGTTCCATTCCATCAGGATAACCTACATAGCTGAGCACTCTCCACAAGAGTGTAGGCATCCCAAACTCTCCAAGAAACGTGTGACGTTGACGGGTATGTGGAGCAAGCTGACGGCTAGGAGCTCTGCCTCCGGTGGACTTGCGAGCAGTCTGCTTGGTGCGTGCCATCTGCACCATTAATATGTACCCCTTGGTGAGACAATGCCATAATGGATAAGAGTTACATAACCGAGTAAGAATTTTATAAGGGGAGGATCAATGTAGTTATGTGAATGGTAATTTAACATGATGCATGCTCGTTTCGTACGTCCTCACAAACTTAGGAAAAATTTGTTTCTAACGGTAGACACGGTGGCATACATACGTTCTCTCATAAATAGCGTAACTAGTCGAGCTACATGTTTCGTTGTTAGTGTACCTGCATAAAATTTCATTTCAGCTCTAGACCCATAATGAAATATGTAGAATGTAATTGTAAATACTTTCATATATGTATACCCATACATATACTTCCGTATCAATCTACCCGACAAGAATTTAAACCCACAATTAAATACGTACCATATACACATGCAAGCATGCATACATAGCCGTACCAAAACTAACTCTTCCCGACCGCACGCTCATATCTTGCGGTCATACACTCATCTTACCTTGGCGTAGAGGTATTTGATCCATTCATTACCACTCAAGTGAATGGCATCCATACAATAGCACGCCGTATGGACGACGAAGTAAAAACCCCCATGTTAGTACTTAAATAGCCACCTAATAGTCCTTAATTTGGGCATAAGGAAAGTGATCACTGGCACACTTTAGATTTCAAATTCCTATTAAATAACTATTAGTTGCCAGAGAAGGGTTTTTGGAAAACAAAAACTTTTGTTTTAAATACACTTGTGACAATTAACGTTGAATCTTGCTCTGATGCCAGCTGTCGCAGAACCGACCAATTTATAAGAATACAAGTACAATGGCAATCCGCAAGCGGTCGCACTGTCATACTTGAACCCATATAAACCCGGTAGTCCGTCGAGTACCGCGACGGGTCTCGATAAACGATTTACAACAACCAAGATCATACAGGATTCAACATACATGCCACATATTACATAAAGTTCACAGATACTTTTCATCATCAGAGTACGAATAAAAAGTTATTACAAACCGAGTTTGATAAATAAAGCAGATGCAAATAAGTTCGAAGATAAAGTTTCCAACATAGTTGATACAGTGCCAAGCCAGATCACGGTCCACAAAAGCAAAGATAGGAATTACTAAAGAAGCCTGCCCAAGGCTTACTCCTCATCCACGGCGGGATAGAAGCAACTCTTGCAATAACCATGATACACAGTGCCATCTGCAACAATGAGAAAATAAACCCTGAGTACGAGAAGGTACTCAGCTAGACTTACCCGTCATGAACCAGAAATAAAATGACTCCAAGGATCATGCAAGGCTGTATAAGTGGACGTAACTTGACAACATTTTGCGTAAAGGCAATTTACCCGTTGTACAATTATGATTCCTTTATCAAGTTAATTATAACTATCCATTTCTAGATTAGCAACTATCCTGTGCCAAACATGTGGTATATCATTTAGAAGCATATAATAGTAACCATAGCAGGTATTGTAATTCCATATTCATCTGAACCATCATGTTTCATACTATAGCTGCTACGATGTTGGGACTAGCCAAGTTTCTCACTATCCGGGAGAGACGGCGATTCGAATCGATTTCAACCAGCTGGGAATTTATTCCTAACACAAACCCAGATCTACCAGCCACGATAGTCTTAGGTCACCTTTGGTACAACTCAGGTACACATTTCACAGGTCCGTACCGTGCCGCATAATCTGGAACACCAGATGCCAGGATGCTCAGGCCAAACCTGCCCTTGGGCTCAGTCTGATCGTTCCCCGGAAGGAGCGCACAACAGAACAGTTCCCGGCCTGAGTTGAATTACTCGGCTTCGCGGTCGGAATGAGTTATCTGGCCAGCTAAGTGAGAGGCATGCGTTCAATCTTGTCAGAAGCGCCAACAACGGTACGGTCCTTAATCGACACAGACGGGGATAAGTCCACACCTAAGACCTCCATGTCTTGTTGCTTCTCTATCGACTTCCCGTCCGGTCTCAATTTACTTTTACCTCATGGTTCTGTTCCACGATAGCAGATATAGCCAACCGTGCTCCGGTATCCACCTATATCTCGTAGGTGACAGGACATCACCCGACTTCTACTGGTCTAAGCATGGCTAAGCATATATATTCGATCCTGGACCTATACCGGTTAAAGGTGTAATATCTGGACAAGGAATGTACATGCATCAAGTGGTTTCATTCAACTCTTATAACCTAATGCATCAATCATAAATACGTAAGTAAATATTTGTAAATTACTGGGAGACTTATAATGCTCCTGGGCTTGCCTCGCAGAAAGGAAGTAGGGCGATGGTCAGGGCACTCTAGAAGCTCTTCAGGGTTCTGCTCCACGCCTTCGGGAGCTGCGGCTTGCGGATCCTCCTGCTGGTTCCCTTCCTCTGCTTCTTCGAATTCCAGCAACGTGATCTCTTCCTCCGATCCTAGATGCATGAGTATGGTATAAGTATTACGAATGCATATGTATTAACAAGTGCATCACGTTGTTTGAGTAGGTGCATATCTCTTCTCGATTACTACTTAACTACTTCTACAACGCATCGACTATGCCACAAACAGTAGCTACTTGTTTCACTCATAACTGGAGTCCTACAAATCCAAAAACAGTGATCCTGGACTTTCTGGAAAGCTTATCAAATTCTCTACAACTTTGTTATTAACCATTTTTACAGTACACATCAGTTTCAACATGCAACTCATCACACGCTAGAATCAGTCCGGAAATTATTTAATATGCAATATAAAGTAATAATACTTCTACTTCATGTAATCATTCCAAACTCGACAACTTAAAATCTACCAACAGTGTAGGCATACCAAATACAATTTAGATAATATAATGGTGAAGCCCAAACTATTTATTAAATTGCCTTTATTATTTTATTTAGATATCTAGGTTAAATAATAAATATATATCAGATGTGCTTAATAAATTCTCAAAAATTTACAGAGTCTTACTAATGCTATCAAAGGACTACTATAAAAATTTCATCTCATTTTACTAAGTAGAACATTCTATACAAAAATGATAAGGAAGCAAGGCTTGAAAATAGCATAAATGAAAAATCCTATTGAAAAGTGTCAAGCAACAGATTTCCTATTTTTCTTAACATCCATATGGTACTAGGATTACCTCCAACAATTTTCATGAATTTTGGACTCATAAATAATTTATAAAAATTCATGCAAGGATTGACTAGCCATAAAAGAAAAATCTATAACTATAATTCTACACATGCACTGGTCTTCAAATTTTTACCCAAGCTCATATATTCTAAAACTAGCTTACCACAAAAATTTCATAATTTTTGGAGCACAGGAACTCTAGATATAAAATAAACAAATTTAAATGCATTCAAAAGCACATTTCAAATCCTGATTTAAATCTCCAGAAATTTCTACTGTTGAAACCAAGAACATATTTTTCTTAAATACTACACTTCCTAATGAACATTACAAAATTTATTTCGCAATTTTAGGAGCTACCAAACTAAAGATACAAAAATAACAAAACACATGTGAATCTGCATTCAAACTGAACTGGATTTGAAATATTGAGTCGCTGACACGCGGGACCCACTGGTCAGCGAGACCAAAACAGAGCCCAGCGGCGCTGCTCGACGGACGTGGCCAAAGCTCGCTGACGGCGAGTACGCCGGCGGTGACATCGTCACAGTGTGACCCCCGTGACCTAACGCATCGATTGGTCTACTTGGCCGGCCCTATCATCGACACCAGCGACAACGGCGGCGGCCATGGCGGCTCGGCGAGGCGGGACGTCGGCGGTACGCCGGCGACGACCTCAGCGGCCCAACCTAAGGTGCAGACGAGCATCTAGGAACGCTGGGGGACCTAGCGCGCTAGCTAATGGAGCGGGAGGAGGACTGTGGCGGCGTGGCCACGACGACGGAGTCCACGGTGGAGCTCCGGCGAGCTTATACGTGCTGCGGTGGCTTACCAAGTACTGTCAGCGGGCATGGGAAGAAGCAGTGGGTCGCTGGGGAGCTAGTGGTGCTGCTGCGGTGAAGAATGGATGGCTAGGCGTGAGCTTGCGCGGCTATGGCGACGGTAGAGGTGGAGCGAGCTCGCTGCAGCGCTGCGGCGAGGAGGAAGGCCGAGAAAAGCGAAAAGAGGGCTCAGGACGGCTCGGACAGGTGCTGGCGGGGTTAAGGCCGCGCCCAGGCGTGTCGTGGCCTACGTGATCAGAGCGCTGGCGACGCGCGGCCATCACTGGGGACACGCGGCGCGCGGGTTCTACCGGTGTCGGCCACTGAATGGCGCCCGTTCAGTTCGTCAGTCGTTCGATGGCCGCCTGACAGCGTGTTTTCAAGTTGATTTATCGGCTAATCCATGGCTCCTTCGTGCAAACATCCTGAATAGATTTTGTAGACCCATGTACCAGCTTCAATTGTTCTTAAAGGATCATGCTCTAATTCGCAACCAAAACCAAGTTATATCATCACCAATGTAAGCCTGACAGTCGGTCAGTAAACCTAGACTTAGAAAAATTTTACAAGTGTTGAATTCTTGATTTTTCTGATTTTTGTGGGACCTATTCAAGCATGTTAGAAACTAAATCAGTCCATGACCCAAAAATAAAAGTTGTTCCTTATGTCAAACACTACAACATTGCTTTAGTGAACTCCTCCATGCAAGGTCTCTAACACCTAGTTCAACTTTAGTCAAACATGTCACTTTGAAATCATGATACAAATTCAAACCATGACTAAATGACCAATTTAGCCCTAGCCCTAAATACCAAAGTTGTTCATGATGATATCCTAAGCATGTTTAAGCAATTTGCAAGGTCATTCCATCATTTTATGTAGTGGTTACTCATAGAGCTAGTTAGGGCAATCACATGAAACATGCCTTAAAGGCCTGATTTAGAAAAGTGACTTTCATGAATAATGTTCTAATGGCTAACCCAAGTGTAGTTACATGTTTTTGTGACTCACTTCTACCAAGCACATGTTTTCATTCATGATCATTTGTAGATACACATGGAGGCATGAAATAACGAGAAAGATTGCATATGATAATGAAACATGCGATAACAAGTAAATGTTGCAAATGTTTCAATCAAATGTTTCAATTGTAAAAGCTTGCTTATGAATGCGTGATGATCATGCTCATGTTATGCAAGTCAAGTTATGCAAGGCTAACACCCGAGGTGTTACAGCCCCTCCCCCTTATAAAAATCTTATCCCGAGATTTGCAAGACCTACCATTCTTGGAAAAAGGCGGGATAAACTTCTTGCAGATAATCTTCTCTTTCCCACGTAGCATCTTGTTCACTATGATTGTTCCACACCACCTTATAAAACTTAATAATCTTACTCCTTGTCACTCTCTCCATCTCTTCTACTACTCGAATTGGCTTCTCTTCATAGGTCAAATCCGATTGAAGCTGCACGTTGGTGGGTGCAATCGCTTCTTCCGGTACTCGAAGACATTTCTTTAACTGAGAAACATGGAACACATCAAGGATTGCACTCATCTCTGGTGGTAGTTGTAGCTTATATGCAACAATTCCCTTTCATTCCAAAATTTTGTATGGCCCTACATATCTTGGTGAAAGCTTCTTTTTCATTCCAAATCTTTTCACACCTTTCATGGGTGATACTCTTAAATATACATAGTCACCCACTTCAAAAGTCAGTGGTCTTCTTCTCCTGTCAGCATAACTTTTTTGTCTTGATTGAGCTGCCTTCATGTGTTGTTGGATGATACGTACTTGTTCTTCGGCTTCATTGACAAAATCAATACCAAAGTATCTCCTTTCCCTGGGCTCAATCCAATTCAATGGAGTTCTGCACTTTCTGCCATACAAGGCTTCAAATGGAGCCATTTTGATACTCGCTTGATAACTGTTGTTATAGGAGAATTCAGCTAAAGGTAACCATTTCTCCCATGAACCTTTTGAAGATATAACACAAGCCCTAAGTAAATCTTCTAGGATTTGGTTCACTCGCTCTGTCTGTCCTAAAGTTTGTGGATGATAAGCTGAACTTCTGATTAGCTTGGTTCCCAAAGCTTGGTGTAAGTGCTCCCAGAAACGAGCTATGAACTGTGGTCCTCTATCTGAGATTATGGTCCTGGGTACTCCATGCAATCTCACGATCTGGGATACATATATCTCAGCGTATTTACCAACTATGTACCGCGTGTTCACGGGTATAAAGTGTGCTGACTTGGTAAGACGATCAACAATCACCCAGATTGAATCGTGACCTTGTGGCGTTGTTGGAAGGCCTGTAATAAAGTCCATACTGATCTCCTCCCATTTCCATCCTGGAATAGGCAGTGGCTGAAGTAATCCAGCGGTTTTCATATGGATGGCTTTCACTCTACTACAGTTATCACACCTAGCAACATAGGCTGCAATCTCTTTCTTCATCTTAGTCCACCAAAAATGGGTTCTTAGATCTTGATACATTTTACTACTACCTGGGTGGATAGACAATTTGGACGAGTGAGCTTCTTCTAAAATTTGATTCCTTAGCTCACGGTCTTTCGGCACCACTAGTCGGTCCTCAAACCATAATACACCTCTTTCGTCCAATCTAAAATGTTTGGTTTCCTGCTCTTGCATTTTTCTCTTGATGTGACTTATCCCGACAACATGCCTTAAAGGCTTGATTTAGAAAAGTGACTTTCATGAATAATGTTCTAATGGCTAACCCAAGTGTGGTTACATGTTTTTGTGACTCACTTCTTCCAAGCACATGTTTTCATTCATGATCATTTGCAGATACACATGGAGGCATGAAATAACGAGAAAGATTGCATATGATAATGAAACATGCGATAACAAGTAAATGTTGCAAATGTTTCAATCAAATGTTTCAATTGTAAAAGCTTGTTTATGAATGCGTGATGATCATGCTCATGTTATGCAAGTCAAGTTATGCAAGGCTAACACCCGAGGTGTTACATTGTGCGCGTGCTGTGTGGGCTAAGCAGAGCATGTGCCTTATGCGTGCTACGGGGATTATGAAGAAGGTGAATAACGAGAGATGGAGCTGGATTAGGATGACAATTTTGGACAAGGAATAAATTAGAGCTCAATTTGAGAATTAGTGCAATAAAATTTAATTTCTCATTTACCACATGCAATAATACATAAACATGATGCTCATGATATGATTTAGTGTTTTGATTAAGACATAACACCGAGGGTGTTACAATCGGCGCCTACCATACGCGGAGGGTGGCGCCGCTGATGAGCCGCGCGCTTCCCCTATACCTGATGGTGCCCGGGGCATTGCTCAAAGGGAGGGCGCTTGTCGATGAAGCACTCCCCCAGTCTGAAGTGGCGCGGCGCATCAAGGTGGCGATGGAGCCTTCGAAGGACAATGTCAGTGTTGTCCTTGATTTCATGTATCTGGTGCTGGGACATCCCCCAATGCGACCGGAACCGGGGTTCATCGACTTCGTAAGTTTTCTTTCCCCAAGCCTCCTTTTTACTTGAATTCTCGACCCCTTGATGCTGACCTCGGGATAGCGGGACCAACCGAAGAGACTCGTCCTCGCGGATAGCCTGGCTCCGCTGCCGAAGGACCCGCTCGTGGCGACAGCGAATCGCACCATGGTCGAGTGGGATAGGAAGATGAAGGAGTTCAAGAGAAAGAAGATGCTACAAAAGCAGCAAGCACGGGAGCGAGGAGAGGAGACAGATAGTGACAATGATGATGACGACGATGAGGGGGAGTATGATGAGGTAGTTGCCGACATTGAGTGGGGCGACCTGGGAGGCGAGGATGCGCTGATAGGTGCCCACTCATCGATGCAGGGACCCATCCCAGTCCACGCCGGGGAAGATGCGACTGTGAGGCTGGAGGAGGCGGGCCAGACCGTTGGTCCGTCCTCAGGACCGGTGGGAGCGGACGGATCCGCCAGCGCGCCCGGGGTGCCGGTGGAGGGGCGTGGCTCCACTGCCATGCCCCATGAGCTGATAGGGGCGGGCGGATCTATCTCCACGCCTGAGGTGCCGATGGAGGGGGGCGGCTCCACTGCCGCGCTCCACGAGTTGATAGGGGCGGGCGAATCTGCTGCTGCACCCTCAGAGGCAAGGGAGATGAGCCTCTCTGCCCGGGAGCAGGGGGTAGGCTCAAAACAGTCCCACCCAGACGAATTCAAGCAGGAATCTGGGGGTTCGTCCCCAAAACATTCCTACCACCCAACAACACCAGCGTAAGTCACCAATTCATCTATTTTTCCTGTTTTCTATTATTCTATTTTCAGTGTGACCTATGCCTTTTAACTCTTGTAGATTCTTGAGACGGGGCCGCTCTTTGGCGCTGGCACCCAAGAACAGTGTTGCTCTTCAGGCGAGATGGACACCGTCGCCCGACGCCGCTCCTATTTTGGGTAGGAGAGGAGCTGATGTTGTGGCCTCATCGGCCGGTCAGGCACCACCAGTGGTGGTGCCAGTGCCCTCGATGGGTCAAGCAGACACCGGGGCTGAAGAAGCACCCTAGGGGTCGCCGAGCAAACGATGGCTAAGGTGACTCCGCCGCCTACATCGGAGCGAACAGAGCTACCGCTCGTGCTTGTGGCGCCCTCTATGGTGGGCACGACGCCACAAGCCGAGGCCTTGGTGTCACAAGTGGAGGTGGCCACGACCGTGACGAGCCAGGTCCAGCCGGACGCGATCCGTGCCACCGGTGACCCTGGCGACGGCGCTCGAGGCAGGCAGGATGGAGGGGGACATGACCAGAGGGACCCCGGATGTCGTGGTGGTGGTGGAGAGGACCAACTGGGGGTCACCCTTAGCCCTAATATCGGGGGCCAGCCGCTCGCCCGCACGCAGTGGGCCGCTGCTCTAGTGGATGGATCCTCAAGACCCAATGTCGATTCTCTTCTCGCTCGATGATGCTACTGAGAGCATAGAGCGGGAGAGTCTCAACGAAGGGATCTCGGCTATGATGGACATCCTGAACTAGGCCAGGGGCATCCTGCATGATGTCATCATTCCCACTGGCTATGTATCCGCTTGATCTTCCCTCTCGCTTTCTTCTTTCTTCATGTATTTTTGACACTGGTCTTCTTTTCAGTCCCTCATTGCTCGTAGCAGGGAGAAATCTCGGTTCCTCCATGAGTAGAAGGTGGAATGGGACTGCCTCACCGAGGAGGCCCAACTACGCGGAGATGTGAGCGCTCAGCTTGCTGCCGCCCAACAGCAAGAAGCCGAGGCGCGTCGGGACGCAAAGGAGGTCCATGGGATGTTCCAGGATCTGTCGGCGAGGGTGCAATAGGATGAGGAGGCAGCCGCCAGGGTCTAAAAGGAGTGGGACGAGCTGCTCAAGAAGGATACCGAGGCCTACCAGCGGGCCATCGAGCTCCTGGCTGAGCTGGAGAGGGAGCGGGATCTCAAGTTGGAAGCTGAGGAAAGGTTTGTGGCCCTACAGCAGAAGGTGAATCTGGATGCTGAGGTGGTTGCTCGGCTGCACAGGGAGCGAGATGAGCTATGCCAGACTGTAGAAAGACTCCGCTCGGAGCATGGCATGGCCCACGATGAGCACGACCAGGCCATCCGAGAGCGCGACGAGGTGCGTCAGAGGGTTAGCTCCCTTCGGGCAGATCTTGAGCCGCAGTGGCCCGAAGGCTGGAGGCCGAGAGCATCTCTGCTGGGCTGGGCATGGAGCTTGCTGAGGTGTAGGGGATTCTTCAGGCTAAGAGTGATGAGCATGATCTCCTGCGCGCTACCGTCGTGATGGTTTTCGATGACCTGGGGGTGGCGCGACCGGAAGAAACCGGCTCACTTACGGCCCGTGCCGTAGATATTATGGCGCGGGTGCGCCAGCTTGAGGAGAACGCCTTTCATGCTGGGATCACCCAAGCCTTTGCTATTGCCCGCTCTCATTATGATCAGGAAATTAACTTGGAGGTAATGAGCCTCGGCTTCGCGCCTGGCTACAAAGCCTCCGAGCTGGATGAGATTGAGAAGGCGGTGACTCCTATTGCGTGGAACCTGGTGGATAGGATGGACGACATAGTTCTCCCCCCGAGGAGGTAGTTAGTCAAATGAGTTTGATAAACATTTATCTGTAATATGTGGACAAGTGTTGGTACTTTCGTGTTCGAAAACAGATTTGTAATTTTGTTTTGCAATTGTGTTTTGTTTGTTTGATCTTACTTTCTTCCCTTTTGCATTCGAGAAAAAAGGTTTATGCGATCCGACCCTTCCGTTCGTTAAGACCATAGGGCCTGAGGTGTATAAGGGGAAATTTTGATTATGCTGGTGAGCAAAGTTACCATAGCCATCGGGGCGTGGTTTTTTTGCAGTCTTACCAGGCATGTTTGTTTATCTATTCCCACAAACCTTGCCACTAACCTTAACATGAGGAAGAGGTCTAACACAATGACTATTTCAAGAAAAGGATGTATTCATACCTTTATCAGCCCCTGAGTGAGATCTGACCCCTTACGGTCGCTGGGGCCGGATGTTACTGGAGACCGAAGCAAGGGTAGCGAACTTACTCTTGTATTCGCACATACCCCATACTTAGGATTTTAGCGATCCTTCCATGACCGTGCGTTTGGTCTCGTTGTTGGCCCGGCCTTCCCCGAGCCCCCACGCATGGCGGGGATTTGGTCAAGGGTCGGCTCGTTTTGCGACTGTCGCTCCGTTAGTGGTTTTCGCAACTGGAGGGGTTGAGGCGACGTTGCCTGCCTCAACGGCCTAAGGGACGCACTTGATGTGCTTGCTAACGGGGATGTTCGAACAGAATCCAGTCCCGTCACTCGTGACAGGGTCGGCAAAGCCCTCGGGTGGCATTCCTTTGTTCCGTAACCCGCCTTCCAACAGATTCCCCCTCAATGGGGATTCTATGGGCTTGACTAGAGGCTGGATTGAACTAGAAGGTTGAGATGACCCTATCCGCCTCTATGCGGGTTGGGCAAAGGCCGCTGAGGCTCATCTGCGTTTTCTCTCCTGGCTCTTGTTCGACATGAGGCGGCCTTGGGCCCTTCGTGGACCAGCCATCGAACCTCGATCTCCCAATCTAGGATCGGGCAGCTGGAGCCCCCGAGCCCCTTGGGGCCTGATAGGGGTCAGCCGTGTTTCACGCGTCACCTCGTCCTTGGTTTCTGCAACCGGAGGGGCTGAGCTAATGACACTTGCCTCGATGGCTCGAGTATAGCGCTCAATGAGCTCACTAACGGGCACGTTCATGTGGAATCTAGGTCCGTCATTCGCTAACGGGCACGCTCATGTGGCATTCCACTACTTCTTAACCCGCCTCCCGGTAGATGCCCGAGCCGTTCGATAGGCTCAGGTGACCCGTTGGCCTCTCCTCGATGGAGATTCTGTGGGTTTGGCTCGAGGTTAGAATCGAACAAGAAATGTCGAGATGTCCCTGTCTGCTTCTGAGCGAGGTCAGGCATGGCCGCTGGGCTCATCTCAGTTTTTCTCCCCTGGCTCTATTTGACGCGAGGAGGCCTCAAGCCCTTCATGGGCCAGCCTTTGAACCTCAGTCAGTTGCCTCTCATATCGAATGAGGCAGGTGCTGCTTTGTGACATGACACGAAGCATTGAGATGCATCGATTGCATACGCAATGTTTGAATGTATGGGATTAATGTATGATTTTGTAAGTGCAATCAAGCCCTATTGTGGGTTTTGGCATTGATGACCACCAAATTAGAGGACTAATGAGACTTATCGAGATAACAAGTAGGGAATCGAAAAATGAGGATGATGTATAGGGAATATTTTTATAGGCCTATTCACCCCCCTCTAGGCCTCCTTTATCTTCCTGGAGATCCTACAAGTGGTATCGAAGCGAGGTTGCTTCGTATACGCTTCACCGCGTGAAGTATGGAAGAAGAAGGAGGTTCGAGGACCATTCGTGATGCGGACGCAAGTGGTGTGCACATCGAGGATGTCGGCAGCAGCAGCGAGCTGTCCATGTCAACAGCAAGTGATGCCACCATCAAAGAACCTAAGACCACTGATGTTGAAAGAAGAAAGGCAAGAAAAGAAAGGAAAGCCGCCAAGATCGCAACAAGAGAAGCTAGAGAAAAGTAGAAAGAAGAGCAGCAGCTCAAAGACAAGAAGAAAAGAAAAGAAGCTAGAAGAATAACAAGAGAGGCAAGAGCCAAAAGAAGGGCAGCAAGAGCTTAAGAGCAAGAGAAGAATGAGTATGATGCATCATCTAGTGAGCTCTCTGGTAGCTCGGATGATGGAGATGATGATGTGTCATACCATGCTTCGAAAGATAGCAAGAAGGTGAAGAGCAAGGACAAGAAGAAGGATAGCAATGACAAGGACAACAACAACAACAAAAACAAATATGCCGCCATATCCTTCAATTATTCTTATTTATCTAACCATAATAAAAGGTCCTTCATCAATGTACCCATGGGCAAGTTGCCTCATTTTGATGGGACAAACTTTGCCAAGTGGAAGCACTTGATGAGTGCCTACCTTGTAGGTCTTCACCCCGGTCTTTGGGAGATTGTGGTGAATGGATTGCAGCCACCGAAAGATCCCAAAGCGCCAACAAATGAGGAGCTAGCTGCTGTCAATCTCAATGGCCATGCCACAAGCATTCTTCTTAGTGCCTTGGATGGAAATGAGTACAACTGAGTGTTGAATGTCAATGTTGCAAAGCAGATTTGGGACACTTTGCATCTAGCACATGAAGGTGTTGATAAAGTGAGGAAAGCAAAGATTGATTTGTTGATGGCTAAGCTCAATAGGTTCGTGATTGTTGATGGAGAGGGGCCACAAGAGATGTTTGATAGATTGATGACCTTGGTGGGCAAGATTAGAGGCTATGGATGTGATGAGCTTGATGACCACAAAGTGGTGAAGGTTATGTTGGAAGCCTACTCATCAAGAAATGAGACCATAGTTACCTTGATTAGAGATAAGAAGAAGTTTGAGCACTTCACACCAAATGATGTGCTTGGAAGATTGTTGATATTTGACATGTAAAGAGAAGAAGCCAATGAGAGTAGAAGACTTGGTGAGTTGCAAGCCAAGCTAGAAGGCATGAAAATCAAGGAAGTAGCTCTCAAGGCCAATAAATCAAGCAATCAAGGCACCTCCAACAAGGCGAAGGGCAGCAAGCAAGCATCAACAAGTCAGCCCAAGGAAATCAAGTCAACTCCACAAAATGATGATCCAAGTTCATCCTCAAGTGAAGATGAAGATGATAGGGCTGATTACATGAAGATTGATGACATGGCTTTGTTCATGAAGAGCTATCACAAGGGGCTAAAAAGGAATGGGTATAAAATAGTGCAAAGAAGGTTCCCAAACAAGAAGAAGAGGACTTTCTACAATTGTGACAGCACCGAGCATTTCATTGCTAAGTGTCCTTATGAGAAGAAAGACAACAAATACAAGAGGGACAACAATGAAGGCAAGCATGAACACAAAAAGAGATACAAGCAAATGGGAGAGGCACACATTGGGCATGAGTGGGACTCAACTAAGGGGTCAAGTGATGAGGATGTGAAGGTTGCAACCATGGCCATTCAAAAGCCATCCTCTACACCAAGGCTCTTCAACAACATGTCTGATGATGATGACCACCACTCCACTCACATTTGTCTTATGGCAAAGGGTGAGAAGGTAAAATGAAAAGCCAAATCTCCTCCACCTCCTAGTGACATCTCTAGTAGTGAACTTAGTGATTCTAGTGATGATGAAACTAGTGATGTTGAGAAATATGCTAAATTAACTAAAAATTTGGATCCTAAGACCAAGCTCTTCATCATAAATCTAATGGAGGAATTAGAAAGTGTCAAAGCCGAGCTAGCCGATAGAGATGAAAATCTTGAGGAAATCGAAAAGATGTATATTGGCTGCAAGGAAGCTCTTGAGTTAGAGAGAAGTAAGGTGGACTCTTTGAACAAGGCCTTGGCCGAAGAACAAAGAGAACATGCTCTCACAAAGAAGGCAAACATTGCACTCAATGATAAGTATTGTGTCTTAGTTGAAAAGCACAACAAACTTGAGAAGCAATATAATCTTCTATGTGAGAGCACCCCACTGCCCTCTAACACAAATGACACTTCTATTCCCTCCACTAGCCAAGGGTGTGGAAAATGCTATAATCTTGACTTAAATATTTATTCCACTAACCTTGCAAACATGGAGGTTATGAAAAAGGAGATTGCTAGGCTAAATGCCCTGTTAGGCAAAAGATGCATGGAAGGCAAGAAACCTGCTGGTGGCAGAGTTGAACAACCAAAGAGGCCGCAATACAAAGGTGGAAGAAATCCACGCATCAAGGATGGGCTTGGGCACACTTATGGAGGTAAAACCAATGGGAGAAAGGTAATCAATGGATATGAGTGTGTTCAGTTCATGAGCAATGGGAAGGAAGGTATAGATGGGTCTGCACAGATGGTGGCACAAGGCCAGCCCAGAGCAGCACCGCAACCTATGGGCGGCAGTGCCGCTGTGAAGGGTGGCAATGCCATCCCCCACAGAAAAGGGAAGACCACCTCCTCCTCCTCTGCTCATGTCAAGCCCAAGAAGAAGGTGTCTCATCCTGAGCAGGTTGTCTAGAAACCAAAGAAATCTATCTGGGTCACTCCAAAAAGATATGCTTATCAACCAAAGGCAAAAACATCTAAAAAATGTTTGAATTCTAAGTTTGTTTTGCAGCACAACAGCAAGGGCGAAGTGTTTGCCAAGTTTGTTGGCAATGGTCGAAATGTTTATCATAATGCTTTCATTTGGGTTCCTAAAGTTCTTGTGACTAACATGCAAGGCCCCAAGAATATTTGGGGACCTAAAACTAGGAACTAAACTTGTGTTGCAAGCATACTCCTCCGGTGGGTCAAGTTGGGTGCTTGACAGCGGCTGTACAAATCATATGACCGGAGAAAGGAGTATGTTCTCATCATACTCCTCAACTACAAATTCAGGTGAGAATATCATATTTGGTGACAATTCAAAAGGGGGTGTGATTGGACTTAGTAAAGTAGCTATTATACTTGATCATTCAATCACAAATGTCTTACATGTTGATTCCTTAAAGTACAATCTGTTATCCATCTCTTAATTATGTGAGATGGGCTACAATTGTCTCTTCACGGATAAGGGTGTGGATGTCTCTAAGAGGGAGAATTCCTCTATTGTCTTTACGGGTCGCCTCAAGAACAAGCTCTACCTAGTTGACTTCAGCAAAAGTAAAGCTAAGCTTGAGACCTGTTTAGTGGCAAAATCTAGCATGGGTTGGCTATGGCATCACCGACTAGCTCATGTTGGGATGAGGAACTTGGCCAAACTCCTAAAAGACAACCACATCCTTGGACTAACCAATATTCAATTTGAGAAAGACATGATTTATAGTGCTTGCTAAGCCAAAAAGCAAGTAGGTGTACCTCACCCACCAAAGAGCATCATGACCACCACACAACTGTTGGAGTTGATTCACATGGATCTCTTTGGACCGGTCGCCACCTAAGCATCGGGGGTAACAAATATGGTCTAGTTATTGTTGATGATTATTCCCGTTTCACTTGGGTGTTCTTTGTTTATGATAAGTCCTAGGTGTAAGAGAAATTCAAGATATTTGTGAGAAGGGCACAAAGAGAGTTTGGTCTTCCTATCAAGAAGATAAGAAGTGACAATGGGACTGAATTCAAGAACACTCTAGATGAAGAGTTTCTTGATGATGAGGGCATCAAGCATGAGTTTTCAACTCCTTACATCCCTCAACAAAATGGTGTAGTAGAGAGGAAAAACCGTATACTTCTTGATATGGCAAGGATAATGCTAGATGAGTACAAGACGTTGGACCTCTTTTGGAGTGACGCCGTCAACACCGCTTGCCATGCCATCAACCATCTCTACTTACACAAGAAACTCAAGAAGACTTCATATGAGCTTCTAACCGGTAACAAACCAAAGGTGTCATACTTTAGAGTGTTTGGGTGGAAGTGTTTTATACTTAACAAAAGACCCAAAACCTCTAAATTCACACCTAAAGTTGATGAAGGCATTCTTCTTGGTTATGGATCAAATGAGCATGCCTATCGTGTCCTCAACAAAACCATGGGTAGAGTTGAAGTCACGGTAGATGTGACATTTGATGAATCTAATGGCTCTCAAGTGGAGCAAGTTGATTCAAGTGTTGTAGAAAAAGAGGATCCACCATGTGAGGCAATCAAACAAATGGCTATAGGCGACATTAGGCCACAAGAAGATCGAGCCACTGATGATGAGGATCCCTAGGCTGTTGCTGCACAAATTTTTGCTGACGTACTCCATTGACAAGGGCAGCACTCACCTGCTGAAAATCAGCAGGGCGGTAGTGCCGCCCCTAAGGGTGGTAGTGCCGCCCCATCCACCTCAGCAGCAACTCCTTCAACTCCTACTCCACCACTTCAAGGGCTCAACTTGGAGCCTATCTTTGAACAAGAAGAAGCTAAAGGTCTAGAAGAAGAACAAGGAGGTGTTGAGCATCCAAGGCTATGTCAAACTATACAATGGGATCACCCCGTTGACAACATCCTTGGGAGCATTCGAAAGGGGGTAACAACTCGTTCACATTTAGCAATTTTTTGTCAATATTACTCGTTTGTTTCCTCTTTGGAACCTCTCAAGGTAGAACAAGCACTTGGAGATCTGGATTGGGTCATGGCCATGCAAGAAGAGCTCAACAACTTTGAGAGAAATCAAGTATAAAACTTGGTGGAAAGGCCCAATACCAATGTCATTGGTACCAAGTGGGTCTTCCGCAACAAGCAAGATGAAAATGGCGTGGTGACAAGGAACAAGGCAAGATTGGTGGACCAAGGCTTCACTCAAGTAGAGGGCTTGGACTTTGAAGAAACATATGCACCGGTGGCAAGACTTGAAGCAATTCGAATGCTTCTAGCCTTTGCTGCCCATCATGACTTCAAGCTGTACTAAATGGATATCAAGAGTGCATTCCTCAATGGCCCAATACAAGAGTTGTTGTATGTGGAGCAGCCACCGAGGTTTGAAGATCCCAAGTTCCCCAACCATGTCTATAAACTCCAAAAGGCGCTCTATGGGCTTAAGCAAGCACCAAGAGCATGGTATGAATGCCTTAAGGAATTCTTGCTCAAACAAGGCTTTGAAATAGGCAAAGCCGACCCTACACTCTTTACTCACAAAGTTGGAAATGATATATTTGTGTGCCAAATATATGTCGATGACATAATATTTGGTAGTACTAATCATGTGTATTGTGATGAGTTTAGTAGGATTATGACTAAGAGATTTGAGATGTCCATGATGGGTGAGCTGAAGTTCTTCCTTGGATTTTAAAGCAAGCAAATGAAGGAAGGGACATTCATTAGCCAAACCAAGTACACCCATGATATGCTTAACAAGTTCGACATGGTGAATGCCAAGCCTACCAAAACTCCCATGCCAACCAATGGACATCTTGATCTAAATGAAGAAGGGAAAGCCATGGACATCAAGGTATATCGCTCCATGATCGTCTCTCTACTTTACTTATGTACATCTAGGCCGGACATAATGCTTAGTGTGTGCATGTGTGCTAGATTCCAAGCCAATCCAAAAGAGTGTCATTTAGTGGCTGTTAAGAGAATCTTGAGATGTTTAGTACACACTCCTAACCTTGGCTTGTGGTATCCCAAGGGCTCCAAGTTCAATCTACTTGGCTATTCAGATTCCGATTATGCCGGTTGCAAGGTTGATAGAAAAAGCACTTCGGGGACATGTCAATTCCTTGGGCGGTCCCTAGTGTCTTGGAGTTCAAAGAAGCAAAATTGTGTAGCTCTTTCCACCGCCAAGGCCGAGTATGTTGCAGCCAGTGCATGTTGTGCTCAACTACTTTGGATGAGGCAAACCCTTCGTGACTTCGGATGTCAATTCACCAAAATCCTACTCTTGTGTGACAATGAAAGTGCCATAAAGCTTGCAAACAATCCAGTAAGCCACTCAAGAACCAAACATATAGACATCCGACATCACTTCCTGAGAGACCACGAAACCAAAGGAGATATCGAAATTCGTCATGTGAGCACCGAAAAACAACTAGCCGATATTTTCACTAAGCCTCTCGATGAGTCAAGGTTTTGTGCTTTACGAAGTGAGCTAAATATACTTGATTCTCGTAACATGGTTTGAAATATGGCACACCTCGGTTTGACAACCTAGCGACATAGGAAAATGATTTAAAAGGATATTATATTGTGTTTCAAAACCATTTCAAAAGGCCAACTAAGTATCATGACTCATGACCATTGTCTGTATTGTTGATTACTTACTAGTCATGATATTTAGATAATATGTATCCATATCTGAGGTAAAGGAGGTGATAAAGTTTCAGTGTAATCCCTGCAAAATTGGTAGGGCGGCAGTGCTGCTCATAATGGCCGGCAGTGCCGCCCTCTGAAAACTGGGCCATTTTCTGCCAATTTTGGCTGGGTTGCAGGGCCCGTTCTCTTCTATCTATTTCATTCCCTAGCCCCTGACCCAACTCTCTCCTTCTCTCCTAGCCGACGTCGATGCCCGTGCTCCTCTTTCTTTCTCCCTCAAGCATGCGCCATCGCTGTTCCTTGCGGGCTGCCACTCCGGCAGTGCCGCCCCTGCAGCTGGCCGAGTCTCCTCGTCACTGGCCCCCTACAGGAAGCTCCTAGCCGAGCCCTTTCTCCTCTTCTCCCTCCACTCCATCGTTTTGGAAGCAAGGTGAAACCCTAACCCCATTCGATCTATGCAATGTGAAAGTTTTAGTCATGGATTTCTATTTCTAGGGGGAGTATGAAGGGTTTAGAAAGTTTTTTGATGAGTAAATCGAAGTGATTTTGAGTTTCAACGGTTGGATGTTTTTGGGGGAGAGCGGCAAAGCCGCCCATGGGACCATTAATGGTACCCCTAGCAGATTCTAACTGCTATACTCAATCTTATTAATCTAGAAGTTCAGAATAGATTGGATTCATTTATCAAAAATTGTTTTTAAAAGTTTTTCATACTCAATCTTTCAAATCCATGGCTAGGGTTTCATGTATTTTTCGTTTATACTATGATTATGAAATTGTGATGATGGATAGACACTGTTGGAAGTAGAATTTAACCAGAACAAAAAAGTTGAAAATGAACTAGTGAAGCAACTGAGGGCGACAGTGCTAGCCTCAAGGGGCGGTAGTGCTGCCCTACCATGCTGATTCCAAATCCAGCAAAGCTTCCTGTGTCATTTTCAAATTTCTTTTTCTTGTTAAAACCTGCTTGCAATTGTTTCTAACTCATTATCTTATATAGTTTCTTATCAAGTCTCATTTAAATTGCATAGATGAACCGAGCAAAAAGGAAGGTGATGTCAACTAAGCAAAAGGTCAAGAGAGGCAGGGGATAGGCAAGCTATATTCCCAGTGACAGAAATCTTGATGAAGACCTTGCTAAAGAAGAAAGAACTCAGAGGATGGGAATGACCATTCGTGTGTGGCCTGATTGTCCTCTGCACATTTCAGAGTTTGATAGCAACTACATGAGAGAAAACACTAATGGATTCAACCTCAATCCTCCCCAAAACAGTGACAATCATAAGGTTCTTGATTACTCCATGAGTTGGAAGAAGACAGGTGAAGCTAGAGAGATTGATCCTTACTCCTCTGACAGGTCTAGTGGCATTGAGTATAGATTTTGGAATACTTTCCAATCTGATTTCTATGCCACAACCATCCTATCTAAGCCAAAGGGCAAGATCAGCAAGATGCAGTACATTGATTTTGGTGACTTGGAGAGCAGGGATGGTCATGAGTTTGCTGCAGCTATCAAGACCCGTGACCACTTTGAGATGATAGATATCATGAGTTGCAGGCATGATTGGAACAGAGAGATTCTTGCACAGTTCCATGCCACTTACTATTGGAACAGGGAAGTGGATGAGCTTCATTGGATGACTGATGGACGACATTATCGCATTGACTTTGTCACCTTCTATCATATTCTTGGTTTTGGACACATCCACAGGGGATATGAGAGGATTCATAATGACCGTCGTCTTGAGCCAATGGAAGTAAGCTTCATATAGGAGAATCAAAATCTTGCAGTTCCTGATTGGTCTAGGACCAAGCTCAATAGCTTCTATTATATCATGAACAATCTTTTTAGGATCACTCTTAACCCCAAAGGCAATGCAACAGATTTGAATGGCTACATCACTAATGTATTGTCTAGGTTTCCCAGTAGTGAAAAGTTTAATGTTCCAAGGTTTATTTGGGTTGAGCTAGCATATGCCATGGATGATGGGAGGAGATCTTTGCCCTATGCTCCTTACCTCATGTTTGTGATTGAGAGAGTGACTGTCATGTGGTTCCCTAAGGATTGTGAGCACATTGTTTACAAGATCAAAAAGACCCATAGTGGCTTAGGGGGACTTGGATTAGCTACTCAGCGCACTTGTTCTGGAGGACATGGAGATAGTGGGGCAGCAGGCTTTCACTCTTCTGGAGCTGCACATGGAGATATTCCTGAGCCGTCCAGGGCTAGGGAACAAAAGAAGAAGTCAAAGTGGGGGAAGATGAGTGCATGGATGAAGGCAATCTTTGCTCATTGTGCATATGCTTCACAGACTGCTTATGAGGATAGAATGGAAAACAGGGAAGCAATGAGGCATGCTAGGGAGATGGCAGGGCTACCACCACTTCCACCAGTGCAGTCACCACCTCAGTTTCCTAACTTGCCTCGCCTTTCTTCCTCTAACAAAGAGCAGGATCAGCCACATGAGCACCATTACGAATAGCCAAATGATCAGCATTATGGGCACTCATATGAGCCATTTAGTTAGTACTATGGGTATCCACAGGAGCAGCATTTTGAGCAGCCCCAAGGCAGTAGGACCTTGGTGCAGAGATTCACTCCACAGAGGCCGATCCACAGGTTCAGGCAGTCTTGCTTCGCACATATTCTAGGAGACCACGTCCTTTGACGGATCAGCCAGGTCCTTCTACTTTAGCTGGGGCATCTCCGTGATGTTCAGCATGCTTCACTTCTCACACCCATGTCGCCGGACGTGCCCGCGTCGACTCTGACAGTGACGAGTGACTTTTCTTCTTTTTCTTCTCTTTTTGGTACTTGATGCCAAAGGGGGAGAAAATTAGAGGGGTCAACAGATTTTCGATGCCATAAGTTCTCTGCAGCTGCGCTTTATGTCCAGATCCTATGAGAGTAGTTGTTAGGTTGTGAGTTTGAGAGTCGCTCAAAACTCTATTTTATGAAATAAGCTACTTTGTGACTTAATTTTCTTCGGATATGGACATGTATTCATGGTTACTGTTTTAGCTTATCATATTCTGAGTTTAGATTGTTTTATATTCATATGATCTGCTATAGGAACCTGATTGCTACCTGACCGATATAGTCAGGATGGCAGTGCCACCCTCTGGGGCCGGCAGTGCCGCCCTATGTTGTATCAGTCAGGGTCTTGTGTGCTTGAACTGATATAACCTGTCATATGCATCATGTTTATTCCTATGACACCTTGTTTAGCACCCCACAGCAGGCATGGATGTAGCGGGAGGTTCCCATCACACCTAAAATGTGAATCATGGCCTTTCATGCCAAATTGAGAATTCAAATCTCTATTCACATATTTAGGGGGAGGCTCCTACACCCATAGTTCGAAAATCTCAGTTTTGATTTCATATCTTTTGTAAACTCTAATTGGGTTGTCATCAATCACCAAAAAGGGGGAGATTGTAAGTGCAATCAAGCCCTATTATGAGTTTTGGCATTGATTACCACCAAATTAGAGGACTAATGAGATTTATTGAGATGACAAGCAGGGAATCGAAAAATGAGGATGATGTACAGGTTGCAGGTGTCCTAATTACAAAAGGTGGCTAGACCTAGCTCAAAGGAGGTTTAAATTCTTTTATGTTTTGAAATTGAGTTTAGGGAAAGCCGTACTATTAAGAGGGATTTTAGGATAGTTGGTCAACTATTGAACAAGATGCTCAAATTATCAGATTTACATCCTCTCACCTAGTCAAAATAGCCAGCTAAATTTCACTTCAACTTACCTGTTTTGGCTAGGGCGGCAGCGCCACCCTGTTAAGAGCGGCAGTGCCACCCTTAACTAACCATTGGACCCAACGGGTATTTATACCCTTTAGGCCCAGCCCACAATGGTCATCTTCTTCACTCACTCATTCTGCTCGAAACAGAACAGAACCAAAGCTCACCCTCTCTCCTCCATTGTTGCTCCTCCATCCCTCAAGCAAATCCTTGATTCCAACCATCAAAACTTGAGAGAAAAGGCAGCAAAACTCGATTGGAGAGAAGATCCACTGATTCCTAAAGTCTAAGAGCATTTGGTTCACGTTTGGTCAGCGGTTCTAGGGTTTGTTACTCTTGGAGCTTGCTCCTAGCCGGCTAGGCGTCGCCCTTGAGCTTGCCAACTCGTGTGGCAGCCTTGGGAGGTTTGTAACCTCATTCTCAGAGCTAAGAAATCCCCTCTCACTTCAAGAGTTCATCCTCTTAATTTGAGAACGAGGGTAAGGCAAGCCTTTGTGGCAAGTCCAAGCCTTTTGTGGCTTCCTCAACAACGTGGACTTAGGCAAACCTTTGTGGTGAGCTGAACCATGGGATAAATCTTGTGTCTCGCGTGCTTCATCTTATTTACTTGCTGGTTTAGCTCATTACTACCTAGTGTTAGGGTTTGGTTGCTCGATCCACTCTTGTGTGGAGTTTCTATGATATTCAGTCTTTGAACTGGATCTTATCTTTCTATTGCAGGATTAAGTAGCTAAAGGGATCAAGTTCATCTCTGTAAAATCTCAGCTGTGTTAGATTTATTTTCGTAGAGCGGCAGTGCCGCCCTGTCAGGCCGGCAGTGCCGCCCTCTGTTCTGATAGAGTTTCGAGTTGAATTTTTACAGGTCTATTCACCCCCCTCTAGGCCTCCTTTATCTTCCTAGAGATCCTACAGATTTAATTGAAAAAAAGCAAGGGGTGGTAATGTTACCTTGGTGGCATGAGCGATGAGAAACTATTACCAGACCTGTCCGCGTGGGGTTCAGGTCCAACATTTGCGACAGGGCCGGCGTGACCTATACGAGCATCGCAATTTTTTGTTTCTGTCTCTCAGCGGCGATCTGAGCCGTTCAATTGACTTAGGCGACCTGATAGCTTCACCTTGAAGGAGATTCTACATGCGGACCCCTCCGAACCCTTCTCGAGAAGGCGGATGCTAAAGCTTGGGGTGCGGGGAACTGTGAATTCGATTATGCTGGTGAACAAAAACATCGTAGCCGCCAGGGCGTAGGGTCTAGCGGTTTGTCCAGTTTTACTCAAAGTTTTACACCCACAGCCCATGCCTCCGGTTTTCAACGTAAGGAGGCACTACGTAGAAAATGATTTTTAGCAACGGTTCGATTTTTTTGTAGGGGCGGCTGGTGATGGAGCCGCCCCTACAGTGGCTTGCTCGGGTGCACAGACACCAGCCGCCCCTTCAAATGGAACAGCAGGGGCGGCTGGTGTTGCGAGCCGCCCCTACAAATGGGGTCTGATTTGTAGGGGTGGCTCAATCACCAGCCGCCCCTGAAAATGCTATTTGTAGGGGCGGCTGGTGATTGAGCCGCCCCTACAAATGGCCCCGTATTTAACACTCCGATTTGTAGGGGCGGCTCAATCACCAGCTGCCCCTACAAATGGCCCCCATATAAAATAGAAGCAGCACCTTCTTCCTCCTCGGGTCACTCACTCCAACCCATGAAAGAAAGGTGGGGAGGCCTTGGGCACCTCCCAAAAATTGCTCTACTAAGGGGGAAGGTTTTGGTCTCAAATCCTTTGGTGGAGAGGTTGTAGAAGGTAAGAAAATGCTATTCCACACTTTTTTTGAAGTTTTAATGGTTGGTTAGTGAGTAATTAGAGTTTTGTTTTTCTCTCTCTTCTATGGTGCTTGAGCTATTTATGAGCAAATTAGACCCAACTTTTAAATGTACTAGGGTAAATTAGGGAGGGGAACAAGATCATACCCTTATTTGGTCCATGTTTCTTGATTTTAGTGAACCATTAGTTAGTTTTATGGATGTTTCATGTGCATGTGATCTAGATCTAGGGTTTGGTTTTTTTATTAATTTCGTTTTTGTAAATTTATGTTTGATAAAATTGGACTAGGGTTTGTACGAAAGATATTGGGTAAAGTATAATTATTGCTAATTGTTGTCTTTGAAATTGTTTATTGTAATCAATAAATATGTATTTTAATTATTTATGGATAAATGGGCCATTAATTAATTTTCCTCTACCATGGTGTGTTTGTATGCTTCATGTAATTATATTAGATTTATATTCATATATATCTGAGGTATATACAATTATTCTCAAATAATTATTACTTTGATTCATTTTTATATATATCTGAATAAGTAGTCCTTTAATGTTTGTTTTGTTGTTGTTGTAAAAGATGAAGTACAGGAACTCTTGGATGTATGGTTCGTTAAGGTTCAAGGCAGGTTTCCGTGAAGAGGTGGATAAATTTATTGAAGCTGCAACGAAGCATGCAACGACATTGAAAGAGAATAAGGATACAATTATTTGCCCCTATAAAGATTGCAAGAACCATATGACATGGACAGATGTGACTATCATCAGATCACATTTGATTATGTGAGGATTTGTTGAGGACTACACAGTGTGGATTCATCATGGTGAAACGGTTATTGTTAACGACGAGGATGAGGAGGAATACGACGACAAAACCATAGAATCCTTGTCCCAATATTTAGCAGAGCTTGATGCATGAATGGATTTCGAGTTTGGCAATGAACAAGGTGGTGATGCTGGTGGTTGGGATGGTAACGACGAAGGTGGTGCCAATAATGATGGTGGAGCACGTGTCGGAGTTGAAGATGATTTAGATGACATGATTCGAACCCTTGGACCAGAGATTTTACTAAATAGCCTGAAAGGTCTAGAAAATTTGGAAAGAGTGACAAAAGCATCGAAGGAGACTGTGTATGGTGTTGAAAAGGGCTGTCCGACACATTGGATATTGCTACATTTCATGCTTGAGCTGCTCATCCTAAAGGCTAAGTATGGCTGGTCAGACTGTAGTTTCAATGATCTATTGCATCTCCTATCATGGGTGCTGCCACAACCAAACTCAGTTCCCGCGAACACATACCAAGCGAAGAAGGTCATAAGTCCATTGACAATGGGGGTTAAAAAAATACATGCATGCCCCAACCACTGTATACTTTTTCATGGTGACACGTTCAAGTCATTGGATAAATGTCCCCGGTGTGGGGCCAGCCGGTATAAGAATAATGACCTTTACGGTGGGGACGAACCATCCATGGGGAAAAAGAGGAATAAGAAGGTACAGAAAAGGTGGTACAAGAATCTCAGCCCCCAGAGGACACTCCATTAGGCAACGATGCAAAGCAGAGAAGAATTCCTGCCCTGGTAATGTGGTATCTGCTAGTGACCGACCGCTTGAGATGTATGTTCCTAAACCCTAAAGAAGCCGCACTCATGACATGGTGGGATGATGAGCGCAAGGTGGATGATGATAAGATTGCACACCCGGCTGATTGTAGTCAGTGGCAAAGGTTTGATGAGAAGCACAAAGAATTCAGCGATGACCCAAGGAATGTATGGTTTGGCCTGAGCACCGATGGAATGAATCCCTTCAATGAGAGAATGAGCAACCACAGCACATGGCCAGTGATCTTGACCATGTACAACATCCCAACATGGTTGTGTCAGAAGAGAAAGTACCTTCTCCTCACTATTCTTATGTCTGGCCCTAAACAACCAGGCATTGATATAGACGTGTTCCTTGAGCCCTTGATGCAAGAAATGGAGAGGCTATGGAGGCATGGGGAGTAGATGTACGATGCGTTCCAAAAGGAGGACTTCATATGTAGAGCAATAATATTTGTTACTACCAATGATTACCCCGTGCTGTTTGCTTTGTCTGGACATATCAAAAGGAAGACGGGATGCTTGGTTTGCTTGGATGGTACTACATGGGTGTACCTGGATGCATCCAAGAAGATAGTTTACCTAAGGAACCGACACTTCTTAAAGACAAGTCACAAGTACCGCAGCAAATTGTTCTTTAGATTTTATGACAACACCCCGGAGATTGAACCCCCTCCGGAGAGACGTCATAATGGAGAACATGTGTACAGAATGGTGAAGAACATACGCGTCGTCTATGGAAAGAAGAATCCGGATGGGACGAACAGAGATAGAAGCACACCTCCTGTCGAAGGCGTACCTTTCAAGAAACAATCGATCTTCTTTCAGTATCTGCCTTATTGGCCAGACTTGGAGGTCCCCCATGCCATTGATGCTATGCACGTGCAGAAGAATGTCTTTGAGAGTCTCATTGCTACCTTGATGGACACAGGCAAGTCAAAGGATGGTCTAAAAGTGATGAGGACATGACACCCATGCATATGACCATGTTTGGCACATGGTATAGAGGGGAAGGAGGCCAGCAAGGGTGTCCAAGTCAAGAAGGAGGCCCGAGGCTAATTCGGTTCGAGTCCCCGAGGTGGAGGCCCAAAACAACTTAAGTTCGAGTCTGCCTCAGAATCCAGGACCAGTCTGCCTTAAACTGGTCACCCAGGACGCATCCGGACTCCGTTTTCAATGATCCACATATGGATGGAAATATAATTTGATAAGGAAGACAATACAAGTCGTTTCACATCAAAAGCTCTTCGGAATCAACGGGAATCGTTGAAACAAGTTAGCATCCAGAATCTGCCAGGGTGCTGCGACACCTTCTTTTATTCCGTTGGGCCGTGTATCGTGTTTGGGCCCATTAGGGGGCGTGTCCAGGGTAGGCGATGACTCTAAGACCTTTAAAATCATACGCCGCCACCGCCATTAGGTTTTGGGTTTTGTTTTAGTTCAATCTGTCATTGAACAGTCGCCGTTATCGGTTTGCAAGACCCCAACTTTGAGTGCTTAATCATTCATCTGCAATTGTCACTTTAATTGAGCTGCTTTTTATCTTGTTCTTGCTTGTGTTCTTCGATTCGCAGCAGGGATTAGCCTTCTTGGTGAGGTCAACCGGATTGTGACACGGTTAATAACCAGAGGAGATGTGGTGCTAAGGTTGCAGGGTTCGGGTCTTTGTGATCTGAAACCGGATCGGTGTGTCGCTCTCCGAATAAATCGTTGTTTATCTTGAACCTGACGGAAGATCGGGACCCTCGTCTACACTAAGTGGTAATCAGAGCTTCAGGTATACCATCAAGTTCACATCTTACCCTTAGTTCGAGTGTTTTTGCTTTTATCCCATAGTCCAATGCCATATTTGTTTCCTATCCTATAACCATCCGCGCCATAGCCTTTGCATAATTCAGTTTCAGAGTCCGCTTTGTTGAGTTTGTGTCCTAGGTCAAAGTCTTGTTGCTGGTTTAGATTGTGTTCTTTTCTAGTTTGTGTTGATACCTCCACCCGCCGCTATTCCATATCACCATCGGTTTGCATCTTGTGTCCACTAAAAACCTGATTCGAGCAGCTTCCTTAAAACAGTCATAACTTTTGCATCCGAACTCGAAACGGGAAAATTTTTATATCTACGGAGAACGCCAGAAAATTTTAGATCTATTTCATCCCAGCATTGCTGGGTTCTCAAAAATTAGATTTGTGAAATTCGATTAGGAAAATTGAGTTTCTGGGCCCACAAATTTTGGTATGCTTTTTAGACCACAGTCCTAATTTTCTATAGGCCACATCTTTTATTCAATTGAGCTCAAATTTTTTGTGGTTTATTCTTGTGTGCTCCTTGCTGAGAAAAAAATATCAAAAGAGCAAAAGCAAGAAAAAAAGATTGGACAAAAAAATAAAAGAAAAAAATAGTAAAAGAGAATAGAAGATATCGAAAAGGAGCACATAAGGAACACTCAATAGCTCTATTGTTTGTGGTATCTTTTGCCTTGTTCATATCCGTTGCTACCTTTCATCCTTGTTTCCTCTCTTGTTTATCACAACTGGTGATAGAAACACGTATAGGCCAGCAACTAGGACAAGTGCTCTGGACATTTATTCAATATTACTGTCTGTCACTGACTTGTGTGCCACATATATATATATTTGTTCTTTTTTGTGCCTCCCAAGCTCCACATATACTTCAGATCGGTACAGAAAAAGACCCTTGCAATCTCGGTACCACTGCCTCACAGGTATCACGAACCAGCCGCCGGTTGTACCGCCACTGCTTGTGTTGGTAAGAACTTTGTAAGAGCTTGGTAAGACGCTTCCACTTGTTGTGAAAAGTGACACCACTACAACCACGTAGTCATTTGGTAGGGATAACTTTCACCGTTTGTTCCTTGTTTTTTTGTTTATAATGACAGGTTGTTCGTATCCACCGACTTATGATAGTATAGGTGCTGATGAGTACATGGAGTGGGAAATTGCCATCGATAACATATTTGCTACTCGCTTTATGTGTCCAAGGAGGAAGGTAAAAAATGCAGCTAGTGTTTTGCTACATTCTGCTTTATCTTGGTGGGAGTCTTTAGATCCTTCTGATAAACCTCAAACTTGGAATGATATGAAACTTCTTATGCGAGAAACCTTTGTTAATCCACCTCCTGTTTTGATTTCATATGATGAGGTGCACCATTTAGAGGAAGAGTCTATTGTTATTCCTCTTGCTATGACTAACCTTCTGCAGGATAATGTACATAAGCGAGAGGATGACATGAAAGAAAATGAGGAGCTCACAACCTCATGCAAATTCAGAACCAACACTTCACAATGCGCCTATTACTCCCACTGAGAACATAGGTAATGCTCATGGTGCTACACTCACGGAAGGTGAAAATTGTCTTAATGTACTAAATCTTTCCACAAATCATGCTATCATAGAGCAATTGTTAGTGGAACCCTCTCTTGATTTATCTTTGTCCAATCTAAATTTGCTTGATGTTCCTCGTGATAAAGATGAATTGGTTGATGATGCTTTAGTTTTACATGTTTTGGAACCAACCATTTGTGCTGAAAATAAACATGTTATTCATATTGCTACTAAAACTGATGAGCTCATACTGTTGTCTTCTTTACATACTTTGGGTTACATTGAATTTGATGTTTTGTGTAACCTAGAATATTTGGAGGAGAGCCTTTTTAAATATGCTGATTTGCCTTGGTTTTCTAAACACGCATATCATGTTATTGGCAAATATAACAACAAAGGACAATATATGATACATCGAGTATACATTCGTAGTAATATGAATTCTCCTTTTGTTGTACAAGATTATGATCGTTTAGAGGGCAGCCATAATAATACAAATATTTTCTCGTGTTCCTCAAAGAAACAAGTTCACTTTCAAGAAGGGGAGCATTGTTGGTTGCTACCTATGTCTGTGAGACCATCTATTCCTGCATTGTCTTTGGTTAGTTCTAATCTTTTACAGGATAGTGTTGACATACATCTTGTGCATTCGGATCATGGAGTCTACATGCTTGGTGAAATTTTTATGTGAGATGACATGCTAGAAACTTGGAAACATGGTCACGTTCCTTCTTATAATTATTTTAGTTCCCTTTGTCTTCGCAACCCCGTTCTCCTTTATGTTGTGCAGGATCAGTTTCAAGCACAATCGACGCCGAGGACGGCTTTTCATCAAGAAGGGGAGGATGATGAGGACATGACACCCATGCATATGACCATGTTCGGCACATGGTATAGAGGGGAAGGAGGCCAGCAAGGGTGTCCAAGTCAAGAAGGAGGCCCGAGGCTAATTCGGTTCGAGTCCTTGAGGTAGAGGCCCAAAACAACTCAAGTTCGAGTCTGCCTCGGAATCCAGGACCAGTCTGCCTTAAACTGGTCACCCAGGACGCATCCGGACTCCGTTTTCGATGATCCACATATGGATGGAAAGTTAATTTGATAAGGAAGCCAATCCAAGTGGTTTCATGTCAAAAGCTCTTCGGAATCAATAGAAATCATTGAAACAAGTCAGCATCCAGAATCTGCCAGGGTGCTGCGACACCTTCTTTTGGTCCGTTGGGCCGTGTATCGTGTTTGGGCCCATTAGGGGGCGCGTCCAGGGTAGGCGATGACCCTAAGACCTTTATAATCATACGCCGCTTCCGTCATTAGGTTTTGGGTTTTGTTTTAGTTCAATCTGTCATTGAACAGTCGCCGTTATCGATTTGCAAGACCCCAACTTCGAGTGCTTAATCATTCATCTGCAATTGTCACTTTAATTGAGTTGCTTTTTATATTGTTCTTGCTTGTGTTCTTCGATTCACAGCAGGGATTAGCCTTCTTGGCGAGGTCAACCGGATTGTGACATGGTTGATAACTAGAGGAGACGTGGTGCTAAGGTTGCAAGGTTTAGGTCTTTGTGATCTGAAACCGGATCGGTGTGTCGCTCTCTGAACAAATCGTTGTTTATCTTGAACCTGACAGAAGATCGGGACCCTTGTCTACATTAGAAAGCATGGAAAGACATGGTGCAGCTAAATGTGATGCCACAACTTCACCCGGTACCTGAGGCTAATGGAAAATACACTCTGCCCGCGGCGTGCTTCAACCTAACACCAGACGAGAAGAGAGCTATATGCACTTTCCTGAGGGGGATCAAAGTCCCGACTGGGTTTTTAGCAAATGTGAAGAAGCTAGTGTCGATGAAGGACTTGTCAATAACACACTGCAAGGCTCATGATTGCCATGTGATGCTGATAGTGTTTCTACCTATTGCAATCAGGGCTATAAAGCCAGAGTTCTTGAAAATGGCCATCACCCGCATGTGCTACTTCTTTTCGAAGATATCACAGAAGACGATTGGCAAGGAAGAGCTGAGTGACCTACATGAATTTGTGGTGGAGACACGAAACCAACTGGAGATGTGTTTACCTCCTGCTTTTTTTGATATAATGCCACATCTCATGATTCACATGGTTCATCAGATACATGCGCTTGGCCCTTGCTACTTGCATGAAATGTGGTCCTATGAGCGGTTCATGTCGGTTTTAAGTCGATACGTGCATAATCGAGCATACCCAGAGGGCTCCATGATAGAGGGTTACAGTACTGAAGAAGTTGTCGAGTGTTGTCAAGAGTACCTAAAAGTACAGAAAGGGATTGGTAAACCCGATTCTCGTCACAAGGGTAGGCTGGCTAGGAAGGGCACCAGTGGTAGAAAAGTGTTCATCGACCATGATTACAAAGAGGTGAGTCGGGCGCATTACAGTGTCTTACAGAGTATATAACTGATGCAACCGTATATTGATGAACACTTGGCTATCATTATGGCGGAGAGAAATGGCCGTTCGGATGATTGGGTCATGAAACAGCACAAGCAACGACTAACTACATGGTTGAAGGACCAAAACATACCGCCTGGAGAAACCATAGACTCTATTAACATCGATAGGTTGGCGGAGGGGCCATCAAGACAAGTGACATCTTGGAATGCTTATGACATCAATGGGTACACGTACTATACCCACGCAAAGGATAGTAAATATGTGAACCAACATAGTGGCGTTCGAATAGAGGCTCTCGATGGATTAGGGCGAAAGATCCAATACTTTGGCATCATTGAAGAGATATGGGAACTTGACTATAGAAGGGATATAACGGTGGCCCTGTTTCGATGCCGCTGGATCAAACAACACCAACTGAATGAGATCGGATTGAGAGTCCTGGACCTCGAGAATCTAGGCTACCAAGATGACCCTTGGGTGCTCACTTCACGTGTCGCACAAGTTTTCTATATGTCTGACCCACAAAGTAACCTCCCCCCGAAGAAGAAGACAAAGCACGTGGTTGCCTCCGGGAAACAACACATTATTGGAGTTGATGGCGTGGATGATGTTGAAGCTTACAATAACTACGATGAGATGCCACTATTCACAGACTTTCCTAAGAAGATCAGTGTTGTGGAAAAGAACCTCCCCAAAGACATAATGCCATGGGAATGAAAATGTGTCAAAGGGAAAGTCGTTACAGCGGGCTAGCTAGTTGTTGAACGTGGAGTGTTTGTGTAAGTGTGTGTTTGTAAGACTTCATTTATGCATGCGTGTGAGACTATATATTTATGTACATGTGTAAGACTACATATTTTTGTATGTGTATGAGACTACATTTTATGCATGTGTGTGAGACTACCCTTTGCAACATCCAGATGACTCTATTTGAACATCCACTCTATTACTACAAAATTTCATTTGTCAAAGTTTGAGCACTTCAAATTTTCAAATTTAAAAAAATGACAAGTTCAAACGAGATTTTCAACCACTAAATGTTTTTGAGCTGAAAAAGTGATGAATACCAAAGTTGTCAATGTTTACTAATACTTTGTCATATGAAGAAGTGACCAAAATAAAAGTTGTAGATAATGAGGAGTTCAACAACTTTTATGTTCACGACTTTTATTGTTGAAATCATTTAAGGTTTCAAAATCTTGTTTGAAGTTGCCATTTAATGAAATTCAAAATTTGAACTGTTCAAATTTTGTCAAATGAAAATATGATCAAAATAAAAGTTGTACATATTGATGAGTTCTACAACTTTGGTATTGATGAGTTTTTCATGTGAAATCATTTACTCTTTCAAAATATTATTTCAAGTTGAAATTATTTGAATTTCAAAATTTGAATCGTTCAAACAAAGTCACATGACAAGATGACCAAAATAAAAGTTGTACATGTTGATGAGTTATACAACTTTTATGTTTACAACATTTTCATTTTATTTCATTTAACGCCATAAAATTGTATTCGAAGTTTTAAAATTCAAATTTTTAATTTTTGTTTTTTTGTTTTCTATATTGTTTTGGCTACAATTGTTTATATATATATATTTCTTCATATATAGAATAATACAAAATATTATATTTGTGTATATACACAATTTTTTTATATTACTTTGTGTTTTTATGATATAAAAAATATAGAATTTATAATTTAAAAAAAATAGAAAATATTTGTAGGGGCGGTTGGATCAGGAACCGCCCCTAAAAATACATTTGTAGGGGCGGCTGGATCAGGAACCGCCCCTACAAATGGTACCTAGTATAAATAGGAGGAAGCGCACGGGAGTCATCGTCTGGGCGCTGTGTTCTTCCTCCGACGCCGTCGGGCTGCCTAGGGTTTCCGCCGCCGGTCCCGTGCCCGCCCACACCCGCACCCGGTCCCCGGCGCCCGCCCCCGCGCGCCGACCCCCGGCGTCTCGCGCCCGGCCCCCGGCGCCCTCCCCCGCACGTCGACCCCCGGCATCCCGCATCCGGCCCCCGGCGCCCTGCCGACACCCGCACCCGGTCCCCGGCGCCCGCCCCCGCGCGCTGACCCCCGGCGTCCCGCGCCCGGCCCCCGGCGCCCTCCCCCACGCGCCAACCCTCGGCGTCCCGCGTTCGGCCCCCGGCGCCCGCCCCCGCACGCCGACGACCCGCGCCCCAGATTGTTCTTGGGGCTGGATTGCTGGGTCCATCGTTTTCAGGTATTCTACCATGACAGATAAATTTTTAGGCTTGCTTGACAGATAAATTTTTCCACCGAATTATGAGTCAGCAGCTAAAACATTATTTGTGCAAGAATTTTTACTTTTTGCAATTATGGGTGAGCAGCTAAAAATATATCAAATTCTTATCCATTATATAGAACATATTGTGCATTTGGTTGTGGTGTGCATACTGTTTTGAGATTTCAGTGTTGTATGGACTTTGAACCAACTTGAATTTAGTAGCTGACCAGCTGTCATGAAACTGCAGCTAGTAAGTGTTACTGTCAGTGCTTACAGAAATGAGATCATGCTGTTATGCTTGCCTGCTTGTATTAATGTTCCAATAAATCTAAACCTAAGTAAGATTGCTCCAATAAAGTTAAGTTACCTCTCATTATTCCACATTAGACCAATTTTACTTTCTCCTATCTGAATTTTCACAGTTCTAATATAATAGATATAGAGGCCTTAAATTAATTTCTCATTCTTTAGGTGAATCCTAGAGTTCTCTTAGCTCTTAATTCATGGTTTTGACAGCTCTACTACTCCGATTAGTAGCAGCCTGCATTTGAAATTTCCTTTGCAAGTTAACTAATGCAATGCACATCAAGTCCCAGAGATATTTTTAGCTGACCTTACAATTCACTAAAGCTTAAATTATAGTGTGGTTTAATTAGTTTAGATACTGGTCCTGCCAGCCCTTATGTTTGTTGATTCCTGAATTTCAGATTCCCTCTAAATATAGTGTTACATCCAAACTCCAATATTACAAGTGTCCAGAATTGTTCTCGACTTCGTGAAATATCCATATAAGCCACCAGTGCTTGCATTTATGTCTCTGTGTTTATACATTCTCATGATTTTTCAGTTCCCCTACCCTTAATTACCAGATAACATTTTATATATCTACCATTTAAGGCCTGTGTGCTCCACGTTTTGACTGATTTCAATAACCGAAACAAACTTATGGGAAATCATGAATAAACTTACCTCCTGTTAATTAGTGTTTTTACCGTATTATTAGGTGTTTTCCCAACACTTTGCCAAACCTATGCACTGTGCCTCTGTGCTTGCTTAATATCTGAATCCTGGTTTCACCCTTGGATGCCCAAGCCTTCACAGACTGCAAGCATTCCTGGACTCGTGATTTTTAAGAGCCTAATGGGTTCCAATCTTTTGCCCAGTTATCCTTACCGGACTTGTTTTAGAACATCTGAAATTTGATTCTAAGCTCTTGACAGCTTTTCATCAATTTAATTGTTTCATTAACATTTGTATCCCATAATGTGATATTATCAGGGTAGTTAAATGCACAAAAAGCGTGTGGCTAGGTTTAGTGCAGCATGACCATCTGAAGCTACTCTAGAAGTCTAGTTGTAGTTTACTTGCTCAGGCACACGCCTTTTTGCATGTAAGTGCAAAGCAGCAGGGCACAAAGCACTCAGCTTTCCATGATTCTCTCTTATTACAACTTGTGCCTTTTTGTCATATCTGTGACTTATATGCTGTTGCTATTAACAATTAATTACATGTACCTTTAATTTTAGGCCTGCACAATTTTGGCCCCTTCTACCCTGTTTACTCCCTCCGTTCCAATTTATAAAATCATGATGTACATGTTGCTGCCTCTATACAAGATTTTTAGATGATACTTCTAGGATCATCCATTAGGATTCAAATATGTTAATTAGATTTTAGAAACAAGATTTTATAAAAGCTGTGGGGGGGAAATGGGCTATCCACCGACATAGTAGAGACAGTTTTCCAATAAGATGATGAGATCTTGCAACACTTTGTTTTCTTCATTCTCTTCTCTGTGATTATGAATATATATATGTTTGGTAGTTCTATAATTCATACTTAGCATGTAACTGCGTGTTGCATGTGTATGCACTACTTTGACTTTGGATCTTCCATTGTCTATGTTATCAGTTTTGCCATTCCTTCATTTTATTCCATCCTCCGCCACTACTGCCACTAGCCGCAAGTTGCCTCTATTCTGATCTAGGACCCATAAGAGATTATGTTCAGTTTTCATTGACAAAGATGAGATTGATGTGTATCAATACATTCATATTGAAAAAAATGTTGTTCATATCAATCTATTTGGAGAAATCAGTATTTTTTTGACCAATCCAATTAGGTCACAGTCAGCTATCAATTTTTAGGAGGGATGCCACCCAGTGAGTCACTTCTTTGTTCATATTTTTTCTCTCCTTTCAATCTATAGCTATCAACTGCACTACTAAGTGGCTCTGCTCGTGTACTACTCCTGCTATACTACTGTTCTACTACTACTCAACTACTCTCTACTCTACTACTACTGTACTACTCTATACTCTACTACTACTCTACTACTATACTATTGTTCTACTACTGTCCTAGACTACTCTACTGAACTACTACTACTCTACTTGCTACTGCTAGCTACTCCTACTACTACTAGCTGGCTGCTACTCTACTCTCTTCCCTAGTTGCTGGCTGCTACTCTACTCACTTCCCTATACTACTAAGTGGTTGCTACTAAGTGGCTCACTTCTACTACTCTATCTACGACTACTACTGTATCTAAGTGGCTGCTGCTCTTAACTACTGGCTGCTACACTTCTCTACTCCTCTACTCTACTCCTCTACTATTACTCCTCCTCTACTCTAATCCATTATTTACCATATCTAAGTTACTAGATTTTGATCTGCAGGGGTCTTCCAAAAATGTGGCAGCAGTCAACTCCTATCCTCTATGTTTGGGAAGCAGCAGCTGCTTTTTTACACCTTTTCCTCTCTATGTTTGTTAAGCAGCTGTTGCTTTTTTTTGCCAAATCTCCCCTCTCCTCTCCTCTCCTTTGTTTTGCCGATGATGAAATTATCTAAGTCCATACATTATATGGAATATGAGCTGATGATCAAGAACTTGTGAGGAACTTGGCATCATTAGCAGCCGCCCCTACATTACCTTCTCCTCTCTTCTCTGTTATGATGCTTTGATGCTCCAAGTTCAAGATTAGATGATGATTGACATGCTTCTGAGGCCTCTACTACTGCTACTACTAGTTTTTTGATATATTGTTGTTTTATAGGACTACTTTGGTTTATAGCCCTTTTTTATTTCTTATACCTTCTCGCGTACCTAAAGCACACTTTCTTGCATCTTTTAGAACAAAGCGTGAAATAATGTCGCAGACAACAGACAGTGCAGCTCGATGCCCCGAGCATGATGAGCAGCCAACCCTTGAGGAGCAAGCACTAGAGGACTAGCTTACTCAGGAACAGTTCGATAACGAGGTAGAAAAGGATCTAGAAGTGATGCTTACTCAGGAGGAGTGTGACGAGGAGGAAGGCCCCGAAGGAGAGGCTGCTGAAGGCGAAGAAGAAGAGGATGATGAGTCAGAAGAGGGATATGAAAGTCTCGAGGATCCTTTCCCACCTGAAGCAAAAAGGAGGCCAACGGAGGAAGATTTGGACAAGGATTTTGACCCGAACGAGGAGGTAGGGAAGAAGCCTTAGCTTGTAAATTTTGCTAAAGCTTTGGCTATGTTACCTCTGCTAACACTTTGACCTGTCCTATATACAGGTCCCTCCTGAAACTCAGAAAAGATGACGTTGACGTCCGCGACATCTCGCTGGACAAGACGGAGTAGAGGAAAGGAGAGCAGAGGCAACAACCACAGAGACGGATCACGATGCCTCTGCTCCATAAACTCAAGATACAACCATGACTACCAAGCCTAAGAGGAAACGAGGGGATAGAAAAGGAAATCTATATCCAGATAAGGCTTGCTATGTGATAATGGAGGTTGGGCCAGCAGGGGAGATCCTTGAGCCGAAGGAATTAAGAGGATGATTCCGTAATGCGATCGGGGCCCTAGTAAGAGATAAATTGAACCCAACAATCCCTAACTGGAAAGCGGTACCAGAGAACATAAAGAATGCACTATGGGATAGGCAGCTGAAGGTCAATTTTAGATTTTCGGAGGGTAATCACGAATTGTTAAAAAATGGTATCAGGATGATGGGAGAGTCATTTCGACGTTGGAGGTCGGAGCTCAACATGAAGTATATCCAAAAAGGGGTTAACTCCCTTCAACGAGTTCGGCAAAATAACTCCTAGTCAATAGGAGGAGCTCGTGGCTCAGAAGACTTCACCGAAGGCATTGGAGCTCAGTGCCCGTAACACCGAGCTGGCGAAGAGGAACAAACACCACCATCATCTAGGCCCCGGTGGCTACTATGCCAAGGAAGAGCAGTTTAGGAAGATGGATGAAGAGACCGCAGCTGCTGGGAATATCGATGTGATGAACTTGAAGGTATGCTCAAGGAACTGGATATATGTGAGGAGTACAGAACCATCTGGCAGTAATCTTAAGTTTGATAAGCCGGATACCCAAGAGGCGGTATCAAGGATACTGAAATATGCTGAAGACAAAGAGACGGGCTCATTTAATCCTTCCAGAGAGAGGGACGAGCTTAGCCTTGGCTTGGGAAACAAGGAGCACACAGGCCACACCAGGGGGCTAGGGAAAAGGATGACCTGGAAGCAAGGATTCGAAGAGGACAGGCACATGTACAAGAAACATGGCCGAGACCGGGAGACTAGTCTTGAGCTCCAAGTAAAGGCTCTAGTTGCGAAGGCGCTAGAGGAGCAAGGAATGTCTACGGAGCCATGTATATTAGTGACGCCACCGGGAGAACTGGCATTAGTTGGCAGCCCTCCGAAAGTTCCTAGCAGCCAAGGTTCCACAGCAGCCACAACCCCAGTTGATGTCATATGGGAACCTACTAGTTGCACCTTGGTGTTTATCAGCGACCGACAGAACACTGTGATGGAGGTGACAACGGGTGTGGCACATCCTCCCGGTGGCTTACACCACAATAATAAGATACCGCCAGACTACACTAGGGTCGAGGTGCATACAGTGAAGCCCGAGTTCATGCAGTGGAGGATAGACTATGCAACTCCTGAGGGGCTGGTGTTACTCGGAGACGTTATGGGGTAGTTCATCCTCTAGCACAAACGGGACATTATATTGACTGCTTCTTCGCCGCCTCCCCCTCTCCCAAATTTGGAGTGAGTTGTTGAGGCCGGGGAGATATTTTCACCGTCTCGTGACCCCCACATTCCTGAGATGCCACATTCTTCCCCGCCTCCTATCGAGCATGTGCCTGATGAGATGCCACAACCTTCTCCAGCTCGTACCGGGCAAGTGCATCATGAGATGCCATAGTCTTCTCAACAAGCACAACCGATACATGAACAACGAGTGCCTCCTGAAGAAGGTGATGCACAAGAAGATGAGGACGTGCCTGAATGGGAACTCCGAAAGAAGATTCCAATCCACATAAGGCCAGTTTATGTTCCGATCAAAGACGTCTCGTCGGTGTCCAAGTGGTATTCCCATGATCAGTTCAAGCCTGAAAACCAAGTTAAAAAAGTCCCATCATAGGGTTCTGAGGAGGCCGTCAGTAGCAAACTCCACCAAATTGCAAAGCAGTATCCAAATGTTGATGCCATCGAATGGTCAAAGGATTGCCCGAAAAAATATGAAAGAGGCAAGCCCTTCCTACCAAACCTGGACATCTAGTGCCTACCACTTGGAATGAGAAGGTTCCATGATTGGTACTTGCGTGTTCTCCCAATGAGCATAGATATCATACAAGCATGCTTTCCCACCTGCACATTTGGAAGCCCAGTCGGGAAAATTATCTTTGACTTCAATGACATGCACACATGCTTTCACCTGGGAGAAATGGAGATGAATCTAATTCGCACGTGATGCCTATAAGTCCTTGTCCTCCCGATATGATATGAATGTAATCTTTGAATTTTGTTGTAACTAACCCACGCCGTGATTTGTAGAATGCAAGTGCACATTGTCAAACAAATGCCAAGTGTGAAAGCCGGGTATGTAGACCCTCAATCTATAGCCCAAACAAATTTTAATTACCCTAAACGGTGGACACTGGTTGCCAAAGAGCTAGCAGCTGCAAAGACTCTTTGGGAGAAAGAGCGCATCTGTAGTGCGAAGCTAAGGGAAGAGTCCCTTAAGGTTGCGGCATACATTGCCTTGGCTTTCAAAAATCTCCAACACCACTCTACTATATGGCTACCATACAACTTCGAGTAAGCTCAACTCTATACTTAAAGCTTTGTTCGATATATTTCATTCGATGCAAAAGGGCTTATCTAGTTCTATGATTAAATCCATGCAGCAACCACTGGATTTGTATAGCCGTTGATGTCAGGAGGAGCATGGCATGGGTCTTTGATTCATTAGATAAGGACACGGTGACATACAAAGACTTCATATCGATTCTCAAGACGTATACATATCGACAATCCTCATTAGCTTATATGTTTGTATACATACTTGTAACGTTCACTTTTGGATACTAACAAGTTGTAGTTGCTAAAATAATTCAAACAGGGCATTTAGGTTCAATGTCACTAATCATCATGGAAGGCATGATCCAGCAAGGAAGGAAAAGCTGGCTATAAAAACACTATGTGCAGTAAGTGTAACTTACTTCTTCAGTACTCCGTTACATGGCTATCAAAAGCATTACTTAACATTTTCATATGCAAAACACACAGTGCCCCAAGCAGAAGCCTAGGAGTGTACATTGTGGATACTATATATGTTCTATGATGGGTAACACCGGTGCCTACAGGAGACACCCCTTAAGGGTAAGTTTGAACCTCTTCACTCGTAGTATAAAAACTTCGTAAATGGTATAAAATACTAAACCGAAACTTGTTTTCTTGTAGTGGAGAGAAGAGAAAGGAATGAAAGGAGACCCATACAAGGATGACCAACTCTTAGAGCTCGTCGGCGACCTTTGCAACTTCATATTGGACTAGATTGTACACGTCAGAGGTGCCTACCATGACCGAGAGTCTGAGTTAGGTACAAATCCTCAGTACCAACACCTTCGTGAGACTGAAAGGCTAGCTCTAGGACATTGATAACAATGTGTATGGAATTTGTATATTTAATGATGGATTGTATATATTCATGTGAATTGGACTTGTAATTGTAGTTTATAGAATACTCTTATTGTCGCAGAACCGACCAATTTATAAGAATACAAGTACAATGGCAGCCCGCAAGTGGTCGCACTGTCATACTTGAACCCATATAAACCCGGTAGTCCGTCGAGTACCATGATGGGTCTCGATAAACGATTTACAACAACCAAGATCGTACAGGATTCAACATACATGCCACATTATTACATAAAGTTTACAGATACATTTCATCATCAGAGTATGAATAAAAGTTATTACAAATGAGTTTGATAAATAAAGCGGAAGCAAATAAGTTCGAAGATAAAGTTTCCAACATAGTTTGATACAGTGCCAAGCCAGATCACGGTCCACAAAAGCAAGGATAGGAACTAATAAAGAAGCCTGCCCAAGGCTTACTCCTCATCCACAGCGGGATAGAAGCAACTCTTGCAATAACCATGATACACAGTGCCATCTGCAACAATGGGAAAATAAACCCTGAGTACGAGAAGGTACTCAGCTAGACTTACCCGTCATGAACCAGAAATAAAATGACTCCAAGGATTATGCAAGGCTGTATAAGTGGACGTAACTTGACAACATTTTGCATGAAAAGGCAATTGACCCGTTGTACAATTATGATTCCTTTATCAAGTTAATTATAACTATCCATTTCTAGATTAGCAACTATCCTGTGCCAAACATGTGGTATATCATTTAGAAGCATACAATAGTAACCATAGCAGGTATTGTAATTCCATTTTCATCCGAACCATCATGTTTCATACACAGTTACTACGATGTTGGAGCTAGCCAAGTTTCTCACTATCCGGGAGAGACGGCGATTCGAATTGATTTCAACCAGCTGGGAATTTATTCCTAACACAAACCCAGGTCTACCAGCCACAATAGCCTTAGGTCACCTTTGGTACAACTCCGGTACACATTTCGCGGGTCCGTACTACGCCGCACAATCTGGAACACTAGATGCCAGGATGCTCAGGCCAAGCCTGCCCTTGGGCTCAGTCTGATCATTCCCCGGAAGGAGCGCACAACAGAATGATTCCTGGCCTGAGTTGAATTACTCGGCTTCGCGGTCGGAACGAGTTATCCGGCCAGCTAAGTGAGAGGCATGCGTTCAATCTTGTCAGAAGTTCCAACAACGGTACGGTCCTTGATCGACACAGACGGGGATAGATCCACACCCAAGACCTCCATGTCTTGTTGCTTCTCTATCGACCTCCCGTCCGGTCTCGATTTACTTTTACCTCATGGTTCTGTTCCACGATGGCAGATATAGCCAACCGTGCTCCGGTATCCACCTATATCTCGTAGGTGACAGGACATCACCCGACTTCTACCGATCTAAGCATGGCTAAGCATTTATTCGATCCTGGACCTATACCGGTTAAAGGTGTAATATCTGGGCAAGGAATGTACATGCATCAAGTGGTTTCATTCAACTCTTATAACCTAATGCATCAACCATAAATACGTAAGTAAACATTTGCAAATTACTGGGAGACTTATAATGCTCTGGGGCTTGCCTCATAGAAAGGAAGTTGGGCGGTGGTCAGGGCACTCCGGAAGCTCTTCAAGATTCTGCTCCACGCCTTTGGGAGCTGCGGCTTGCGGATCCTCCTGCTGATTCCCTTCCTCTGCTTCTTCGAATTCCAGCAACGTGATCTCTTCCTCTGATCCTAGATGCATGAGTATGGCATAAGTATTACGAATGCATAAATGTTAACAAGTGCATCATATTTATTGAGTAGGTGCATATCTCTTCTCGATTATTACTTAATTACTCCTACAATGCATCGACCATGCCACAAACAGTAGCTACTTGTTTCACTCATAACTGGAGTTCTACTAATCCAAAAACAGTGATCCTGGACTTTTTGGAAAGCTTATCAAATTCTCTACAACTTTGTTATTAACTATTTTTATAGTACACATCAGTTTCAACATGCAACTCATCAAACTCTAGAATCAGTCCAGAAACTATTTAATATGCAATATAAAGTAATAATACTTCTACTTCATGTAATCATTCAAAATTTGACAACATAGGATCTACCAACAGTTTAAGCATACCAAATACATTTAAAATAATATAATGGTGAAGCCCAAACTATTTATTTAATTACCTTTATTATTTTATTTAGATATCTAGGTTAAATAATAAACATATATCAGATATACTTATTAAATTCTCAAAAATTTACAGTGCCTTAGTAATGCTATCAAAGGACTACTATAAAAATTTCATGTCATTTTACCAAGTAGAACATCCTATACAAAAATGACAAGGAAGCAAGGCTTGAAATAGCATAAATGGAAAATCCTATTGAAAAGTGTCAAGCAACAGATTTCCTATTTTTCTTAACATCCATATGGTACTAGTATACCCTCCAACAAATTTCATGAATATTGGATTCATAATTAATTTATTAAAATTTATACAAGGATTCACTATTTATAAAAGAAAAATCTATAACTATAGATCTACACATGCACTGATGCTCAAATTTTTACCAGAGTTCATACATGACAAGAATAGCTTACCACAAAAATTTTATAATTTTTGGAGCACAGGAACTCTAGATATAAAATAAACAAATTTGCATGCATTCAAAAACACATTTCAAATCTCTATTTAAATCTACCAAAATTTCTACTGTATATGTTCAGAATATATTTTTACTAAACACTACACTTCCTAGTGAACATTACAAAATTTATTTCATAAATTTAGGAGCTACCAAACTGGAGATATGAAAATCACAAAAGAAATAAAAAACTGGAATCAAATGAGTTAGCCTTCAAACACGGAGTCGCTGACCGGTGGGACCCGGTGGTCAGGGGACCCCACATGTCATTGACTTGAAGCAGGGCAGGCAGCGCTGTACGCTGCTGGCGCAGCCAGAGCTCACTGACGGCAAGGTTGCCGGCGGTGACGTCTTCGCACGGTGATCTACGGAGCAGCGCGCGTCGAACAACCTAAGTGACGGCAGTAGAGGGTGAGCGGAGCATGCCCGTCGCCAGTGATGGCGGCACGGCGGAGGTGCTCAGTGGTGCGCCAGTCATCACTGGCCATGGCGAAGCCAGGAGAGGCGCGCAACAGCACCTAGGTGATCGAGCGAACCTATCTAGATGACCTACGCGGCTCGTGAAGCTCCGACGAAGCAAGGCCATAGTACGGTGGCGCTGGGGTGAGAGCACGGCGGCGCGGGTTGTCGCATTCCATGCCGGCGGAGCAACTAATGAAGGTAACGTCCTAGCATTGGCTAATACACATCCTAACCAAACACTAACGCTCAAAACCGAAGGAAAAGCGCCGACGAGCCGAGCTGTGGCGAGCTTTCCATGGAGGCGGCAATGGCGGCTGACATTCCGGCGATAGGGGAAAAACGGAAATACGCCCTCACCAAGGCGCAACTGAAGCAGTCAACACATCGAGGCGGTGGTGGTGGATGAGGCGCAACGAATGGCGAGATGGAGATGGCGGTGGTGCGGTGTAGCGTGCACAAGGCGATGGCGGAGGCGGTGCTGTGCTCGGCGGCGTTGCCTGGTGCCGCGGCGAGAGCAAAGGAGGGCGCTGGAGAGGGAGAGAGCGGGCGGGAGTGAGTGAAAAATGGAGCGGGCGCACGCGGGGTGATAATGGCCTGCTCGGGCCTGGCGCTGCCCGACAGATCAGAGCGGCGACGATGCGCGGCCAACGCCGCGGACATGCGGCGGCTCTGTCCTACCGGTGTCGGCCACTAACGACTGAATCGATCGGCCGATTCAGCTCAATCAGTTAAGCGAAGTCGGCCTAACGACGAGTTTTCACGGTCGTTTAACTGCAAATCCATAGCTCCTAAGCGAAAACGATCTACATGGTTTTTGTAGCCCGAAGTACCAGCTCCAACTATTGTTCAAGGCACTTGTTCTAATTCGCAACAGAAACAGAGAAAAATCATGCTCAAGGTTGGCCTGTCAGGCTGTCAGGGTTCATGACAGCAAAATTTGCTAAGTGTTGAAATGGTTGTTTTCTCTGATTTTTGAAATCCAAATTCACACATGTTAGGAGCTAAATCAGTCAAAGACCCAAAAATCAAAGTTGTTCCTTATGTCAAACACTACAACTTTGCTTTAGTGAACTCCTCCATGCAAGGTCTCTAACACCTAGTTCCAAATTGGTCAAACATGTCACATTTAAAAGATGAAACACATCAAAGCATGGCTTAATGACCAAACTAGCCCTAGCCCTAAATACCAAAGTTGTTCATGATGATACTCTAAACATATTTAAGCAATTTGCAAGGTCATTTAAGCATTTCATGTAGTAGTCACTCATAGAGCTATTTAAAGTAATCACATGAAATATGCCTTAAAGGCTTGATTATGAAAAGTGACTTTCATGAACCATGCCCTAATTGCTAACCCAAGTGTGGTTACATGTTTTTGTGACTCCCATCAACCAAGTACCTGTTTTCATTCATGATTATTTGCATAAATACAAAGAAACATGCAAAAACAAGCAAACGTTGCATATGTTTCCATCAAATGTTTCAATTGTAAATGATGATTTATGAATGCTTGATGCCCATGCTCATGTTATGCAAGTCAAGTTATGTAAGGCTAACACCCGAGGTGTTACAGCCCCTCCCCCTTATAAAAATCTCATCCCGAGATTTGCAAGACCTACCATTCTTGGAAAAAGGCGGGATAAACTTCTCGTAGATAATCTTCTCTTTCCCACGTAGCATCTTATTCACTATGATTGTTCCACACCACCTTATAGAACTTAATAATCTTACTCCTTGTCACTCTCTCTATCTCTTCTAATACTCGAATTGGCTTTTCTTCATAGGTCAAATCCGATTGAAGCTGCACGTTGGTGGGTGCAATAGCTTCTTTCGGTACTCGAAGACATTTCTTCAACTGAGAAACATGGAACACATCAAAGATTGCACTCATCTCTGGTGGAAGTTGTAACTTATACGAACCTTCCCTTTTCGTTCCAAAATTTTGTATGGCCCTACATATCTTGGTGAAAGCTTCTTTTTCATCCCAAATCTTTTCACACCTTTCATAGGTGATACTCTCAAGTATACATAGTCACCCACTTCAAAAGTTAGTGGTCTTCTTCTTCTGTCTGCATAACTCTTTTGTCTTGATTGAGCTGCCTTCATGTGTTGTTGGATGATACATACTTGCCCTTCGGCTTCATTGACAAAATCAATACCAAAGTATCTCCTTTCACCGGGCTCAATCCAATTCAATGGAGTTCTGCACTTTCTGCCATACAAGGCTTCGAATGGAGCCATTTTGATACTTGCTTGATAACTGTTGTTATAGGAGAATTCAGCTAAAGGTAACCATTTCTCCCATGAACCTTTTGAAGATATAACACAAGCTCTAAGTAAATCTTCTAGGATTTGGTTCACTCGCTCTGTCTGTCCTAAAGTTTGCGGATGATATGCCGAACTTCTGATTAGCTTGGTTCCCAAAGCCTGGTGTAAGTGCTCCCAGAAACGAGCTATGAACTATGGTCCTCGATCTGAGATTATAGTCCTAGGTACTCCATGCAGTCTCATGATCTGGGAAACATATAACTCAGAGTATTTCCCCACGTGATATGTTGTGTGCACTGGTACAAAGTGTGCTGACTTGGTGAGACGATCAACAATAACCCATATTGAATCGTGACCTTGTGGCGTTGTTGGAAGGCCTATGATAAAGTCCATGCTGATTTCCTCCCATTTCCATCCTGGAATAGGCAATGGCTGAAGTAATCCAGCGGTTTTCATATGGACGGCTTTCACTCTACTGCAGTTATCATACCTAGCAACATAGGCTGCGATCTCTTTCTTCATCTTAGTCCACCAAAAATGGGTTCTTAAATCTTGATACATTTTACTACTACCCGGATGGATAGACAATTTGGATGAGTGAGCTTCATCTAAAATTTGATTCCTTAGCTCACGGTCTTTTGGTACCACTAATCGGTCCTCAAACCATAATACACCTCTTTCGTCCAATCTAAAATGTTTGGTTTCTTGCTCTTGCATTTTTCTCTTGAGGTGACTTATTCCTACATCTGTCTGCTGTAGCTCTATGATTTTGCCCTCAAGTGAACAACTGATTGTGATATTGTGTAGTACAGCAGGATGTAACAAGTTGAATCCATCTTCCAATAATGCTTCCATAGTGTTGCAATGGGACTTCCGACTGAGCGCATCGGCTACTACATTAGCTTTACCCGGATGGTAATGCACTTCTAAATTGTAGTCCTTAATCAATTCTAACCATCTTCGTTGTCTCATGTTCAGCTCTGGCTGGGTAAAGATATAGTTGAGACTTTTGTGGTCAGTATAGATATGACATACATTGCCCAACAAGTAATGTCTCCATATCTTTAATGCATGGACAACGGCTGCAAGTTCCAAATCATGTGTAGGGTAGTTGACTTCATGTTTTCTTAATTGCCGAGAGGCATATGCAATTACTCTCCCTTCTTGCATAAGTACACATCCCAAACCTATTCCTGATGCATCACAAAATACATCAAACGGCTTTTCAATGTCTGGTTGTGCTAACACAGGTGCTGTAGTCAACAAAGTTCTGAGGGTGTGAAAAGTTGTTTCACATTCTAGTGTCCATTTGTACTTCTCATCTTTCTGAAGTAGTCTGGTCATAGGCTTAGCTATCTTTGAGAAATCTGGAATGAACCGACGATAGTATCCTGCTAACCCTAGAAAACTCCGAACTTCATGAACCGAAGTTGGGGCTTTCCAATCCATGACCTCTTGTACTTTGGATGGGTCTACTGAGATTCCATCTCTTGATAAAATGTGACCTAAGAAAGGTACTTTGCTCATCCAAAATTCACATTTGCTAAACTTGGCATATAGCTTATGCTCCCTCAGTCTGGATAGGACAATCCTTAGATGCTCCTCATGATCTGACTCATTTTCTAAATAAATCAATATGTCGTCGATAAACACGACCACGAACTTGTCAAGTTCGGGCATGAATACTGAGTTCATTAGGTACATGAAATAGGCTGAAGCATTTGTTAGTTCGAAAGACATAACCAAATACTCGTATAAGCCATACCAAGTAGAGAAAGCAGTTTTAGGTATATCCTCCGGTCTGATCTTTATCTGATGGTAACCTGATCTCAAGTCAATTTTGGAGAATACCTTTGCCTTCGCTAATTGATCGAACAAGATGTCGATGCGGGGCAATGGATATTTGTTCTTGATGGTCACAGCATTGAGTGGTCTGTAATCTACACACATTCTCAGTGACTTATCCTCCTTTTTCACAAACAAGGCTGGACATCCCCACGGAGATGAGCTAGGTTGGATAAGACCTTTGTCTAATAGATCTTGCAATTGAACCTTAAGCTCCGCTAACTCATTGGGTGGCATTCTATAGGGCCTTCTGGATATGGGTGCGGTACCTGGCACTAATTCAATCTTAAATTCCACGTCCCTATCCGGTGGTAGACCTAGTAATTCCTCTGGAAATACATCCGGAAACTCACAAACCACGGGGATATCACATATTGTGGTGGTTTGGATAGCACAGGCAAAATGTTGGGGTTTGAAATCGCGGGAGAGTGGGACTAGAAAAGCATTCCCTCCCGTGGGTTCTCTCAACATGATAGTATGGTGCTAGTGTCAATAAGAGCACCATGATACTTCATCCAATTCATGCCTAAGATTACACTTATCAACAACCCCAGCAATATTATCAAGTCTGTTGTGTACTCCCTCCCTTGTATCGAGATGACTACATTTTTTACTATCTTTTTGGTAGTAACAGTTCCCCCTGCTGAACTTATGTTAAAACCCCCTTTGCTTACTTCAATTATTTCTTGATCATGTCTAGATGCAAATGCTTGACTCATAAATGAATGAGAAGCTCCTGAATCAAATAAAACAACAGCGGGATGCTTGTTGACGAGAAACATACCAGCCGTGACAACTTCTCCGGTGGGCACTTCCTCCACAGCGGTATAATGCACTTGTCCCTGATGTGCCTTGGCATTCACCTGCCTCTGATTGTTCTAATTTGGGTTGCCATTCCTCTTGGGGTGGGGGCATTCCTTGGACCAATGACCCAATTGGTTGCAGTTGAAACATGGTTGATTACTTCTGAATCTGGTGGAGCTGTCCTGATTGCCATTTCCTTTTGGTAAGGCAATAGTGAACGCCTTACAGAATGGTTTCTGTGGCCTGTTATTCTAAGCTTTCGGTGGTGGAGGCCTAAACTTGGGTGCAGGTGGATGGAATTGTGGCCTAGCTGTGATAGGCGCTTTTGACTGGAAAGATCCGGATGCACCGGCCTCATATGCCCTCTTGCGACCTTTAGCAACTACATGCATGTTGTTGTGGTTTTCTTGGGTCAAGGCATCACTAATAAACTCATTGTACGTAGCACATCGAGAATTTGCCATAGTCTTCATCAGTTTGGTACCCAAACCTCGCTTGAAACTCTCTATCTTTTTCTCCTCGGTATCCACAAAACTGGGAGCATATCTTGACAAGTTGTTGAATGCGTGCATATATTCTGTGAGTGACTTTGTTCCCTAAGTGAGCCTCATAAATTCAGCCGCTTTCATGCGCATTAGGCCCGGGGGAATATGGTGTCCCCTAAAAGCCAGCTTGAATTGTTCCTAGGTCACTCGTGCGTTAGCAGGCAGAGACGACAGGAAGTGCGTCCACCAGATCCCTGCTGGTCCTTACAATTGATGAGAAGCATACTCTGCTTTCAGATGCTCCGTGACCCTCAATAGACAGAATTTCTGCTCAATGGTATTCAGCCACTCAATGGCCTGCAGTGGTTCCTCAGCCACCTTAAAGATCGGAGGCTTTGTGTCCAGAAACTCCTTGAATGTACTGTGCTGATTTGGCTCGGCCCCTGGTTGATGTGGGTGGCCACGAGCAGTGTTTTGCGTGATAAGGCGCAAAGCTTCTTCCATTGTCCTCTGGCTCCCCAAGAACTGGGTAAAGAATTCCTGAGCAGACGGCGGCGGTGGGGGTGGCAAGTCATCATGGTTGCCATCCTGGCTGCTACTAGCTCCTACACGGGTGCGCGTCATCTGCGAAGTTGCAACAACAAGCCATTATTGGTGGATGTCAAGAGATTGCAGATGAATTAGGTACTCATGCCAAACTGAAATTACTGGAGAAAATTCTCAAAAGCACAATAAAAACAGAGGCATAACAATTCATTCTTGCAACATGACATCACCAATTTGACCACTTATCGCGCTCATAACGCATGCAAATTTAAATCGTGATCACCAACAAAGGACTGGAATAACATTGATGTTCAACCAAATGTGTGCTTAATCAACATTACATGATAGTCTGGTTACTAATGCCAAATTCGAACTACAGGTCCATTACATGAATAAAAGTGATACATTAGTCCTTCCACTAAGTGCTAAGTGATCTAATCCTCATCATGATCACTATCTAGGTCGGACGTAGGATCATCTCCTTCCTCAGGTTCTACTTCTTCTTTAGGCTCCACTTCTTCGTCTTCCTCATACCCTTCTAGATCCATTTCCGCAGCTCTAGGTGGGACATAAGGGTGGAGCTGATTGTTTAGTAGATGAACCTCTTCATGTAGATTATCGTTGTATTCTTCTGCATTGGCCAGCTATTGTCCTAGCTCAAACTGTCGAGCTCTTAGGACATCTTCCCTGGTCCAGGCTGCATTTCGCTGGTGAGTTAACCGAGTCATCTCTTCAGTGAGCCTCTCAATCTCGGCGTCGTGCTCCCTCTGAAGCTAACGTCGGTCCTCACGGGCATGACCAAGAGCACCAGACACACGTCTGAGGCTACCTTCTACTCCATCTAACACTCTCATCATTGCGAACATGGCGCTCATGGAAGGGTTATCACTGTTCTGCCCTTTTGCTGCACCAATCTCCAAAGATCTTCCTCTTGCCTGCTGCCATGAGTCAGTGGAAGGGTTACCCCTCAGAAAGACTCCAACCAAAGCGGCTGCCAGCTCCTGAGGAAAACGATCCACGATATCCCTCAGGATCCCAAAGGCTGCCCTGCCAGCTGCTTCTTCAGCAGTCCTGCCAGTTGACTCATAACACCAGCCTGTCCACTCAGAATTGTCACCTTAGGGACAAACAACGGCCTCCACAGTAACTAAGAGACCTTCTCCCAACTGCTCATTCGCCCAGAAGTAGCTGGGTTCCATTCCATCAGGATAGCCTACATGGCTGAGTACTCTCCACAAGAGTGTAGGCATCCCAAACTCTCCAAGGAATGTGTGACGTTGACGGGTACGTGGAGCAAGCTGATAGCTAGGAGCTCTGCCTCCGGTGGACTTGCGAGCAGTCTGCTTGGTGCGTGCCATCTGCACCATTAATATGTACCCCTTGGTGAGACAATGCCATAATGGATAAGAGTTACATAACCGAGTAAGAATTTTATAAGGGGAGGAACAATGTAATTATGTGAATAGTAATTTAACATGATGCATGCTCGTGCCGTACGTCCTCACAAACTTAGGAAAATTTTGTTTCTAACGGTAGACATGGTGGCATACATACGTTCTCTCATAAATAGCGTAACTAGTCGAGCTACACGTTTCGTTGTTAGTGTACCTGCATAAAATTTCATTTCAGCCCTAAACCCATAATGAAATATGCAGAATGTAATTGTAAATACTTCCATATATGTATACCCATACATATACTTCCGCATCAATCTACCCGACAATAATTTAAACCTACAATTAAATACGTACCATATACATATGCAAGCATGAATACATAGCCGTACCAAAGCTAACTCTTCCCGATCGCATGCTCACATCTTACAGTCATACACTCATCTTACCTTGGCATAGAGGCATTTGATCCATACATTACCACTCAAGTGAATGGCATCCATACTATAGCATGCCGTATGGACGACGAAGTAAAAACCCCCCATGTTAGTACTTAAATAGCCACCTAATAGTCCTTAATTTGGGCATAAGGAAAGTGATCATTGGCACACTTTAGATTTCAATTACCTATTATATAACTATTAGTTGCTAGAGAAGGGTTTTTGGAAAAACAAAAACTTTTGTTTTAAATACACTTGTGACAATTAACGTTGAATCTTGCTCTGATACCAGCTGTCGCAGAACCGACCAATTTATAAGAATACAAGTACAATGGCAGCTCGCAAGCGGTCGCACTGTCATACTTGAACCCATATAAACCCGGTAGTCCGTCGAGTACCATGACGGGTCTTGATAAACGATTTACAACAACCAAGATCATACAGGATTCAACATACATGCCACATTATTACATAAAGTTCACAGATACATTTCATCATCAGAGTACGAATAAAAGTTATTACAAACGAGTTTGATAAATAAAGCGGAAGCAAATAAGTTCGAAGATAAAGTTTCCAACATAGTTTGATACAGTGCCAAGCCAGATCACGGTCCACAAAAGCAAGGATAGGAACTAATAAAGAAGCCTGCCCAAGGCTTACTCCTCATCCATAGTGGGATAGAAGCAATTCTTGCAATAACTATGATACACAGTGCCATCTGCAACAATGGGAAAATAAACCCTGAGTACGAGAAGGTACTCAGCTAGACTTACCCGTCATCAACCAGAAATAAAATGACTCTAAGGATTATGCAAGGCTGTATAAGTGGACGTAACTTGACAACATTTTGCATGAAAAGGCAATTGACCCGTTGTACAATTATGATTCCTTTATCAAGTTAATTATAACTATCCATTTCTAGATTAGCAACTATCCTGTGCCAAACATGTGGTATATCATTTAGAAGCATACAATAGTAACCATAGCAGGTATTGTAATTCCATTTTCATCCGAACCATCATGTTTCATACACAGTTACTACGATGTTGGAGCTAGCCAAGTTTCTCACTATCCGGGAGAGACGGTGATTTGAATCGATTTCAACCAGCTGAGAATTTATTCCTAACACAAACCCAGGTCTGCCAGCCACGATAGCCTTAGGTCACCTTTGGTACAACTCCGGTACACATTTCGCGGGTCCGTACTACGCCGCACAATCTGGAACACCAGATGCCAGGATGCTCAGGCCAAGCCTGCCCTTGGGCTCAGTCTGATCGTTCCTCGGAAGGAGCGCACAACAGAACGATTCTTGGCCTGAGTTGAATTACTCGGCTTCGCGGTCGGAACGAGTTATCCGGCCAGCTAAGTGAGAGGCATGCGTTCAATCTTGTCAGAAGTTCCAACAACGGTATGGTCCTTGATCGACACAGACGGGGATAGATCCACACCCAAGACCTCCATGTCTTGTTGCTTCTCTATCGACCTCCCGTCCGGTCTCGATTTACTTTTACCTCATGGTTCTGTTCCACGATGGCAGATATAGCCAACCGTGCTCCGGTATCCACCTATATCTCGTAGGTGACAGGACATCACCCGACTTCTACCGATCTAAGCATGGCTAAGCATTTATTCGATCCTGGACCTATACCGGTTAAAGGTGTAATATCTGGACAAGGAATGTACATGCATCAAGTGGTTTCATTCAACTCTTATAACCTAATGCATCAACCATAAATACGTAAGTAAACATTTGCAAATTACTGGGAGACTTATAATGCTCCGGGGCTTGCCTCGCATAAAGGAAGTAGGGCGGTGGTTAGGGCACTCCGGAAGCTCTTCAAGATTCTGCTCCACGCCTTCGGGAGCTGCGGCTTGTGGATCCTCCTGCTGATTCCCTTCCTTTGCTTCTTCGAATTCCAGCAACGTGATCTCTTCCTCTGATCCTAGATGCATGAGTATGGCATAAGTATTACGAATGCATAAATGTTAACAAGTGCATCATATTTATTGAGTAGGTGCATATCTCTTCTCGATTATTACTTAATTACTCCTACAATGCATCGACCATGCCACAAACAGTAGCTACTTGTTTCACTCATAACTGGAGTTCTACTAATCCAAAAATAGTGATCCTGGACTTTTTGGAAAGCTTATCAAATTCTCTACAACTTTGTTATTAACTATTTTTATAGTACACATCAGTTTCAACATGCAACTCATCAAACTCTAGAATCAGTCCAGAAACTATTTAATATGCAATATAAAGTAATAATACTTCTACTTCATGTAATCATTCAAAATTTGACAACATAGGATCTACCAACAGTTTAAGCATACCAAATACATTTAAGATAATATAATGGTGAAGCCCAAACTATTTATTTAATTACCTTTATTATTTTATTTAGATATCTAGGATAAATAATAAACATATATCAGATATACTTATTAAATTCTCAAAAATTTACAGTGCCTTACTAATGCTATCAAAGGACTACTATAAAAATTTCATGTCATTTTACCAAGTAGAACATCCTATACAAAAATGACAAGGAAGCAAGGCTTGAAATAGCATAAATGGAAAATCCTATTGAAAAGTGTCAAGCAACAGATTTCCTATTTTTCTTAACATCCATATGGTACTAGTATACCCTCCAACAAATTTCATGAATATTGGATTCATAATTAATTTATTAAAATTTATACAAGGATTCACTATTTATAAAAGAAAAATCTATAACTATAGATCTACACATGCACTGATGCTCAAATTTTTACCAGAGTTCACACATGACAAGAATAGCTTACCACAAAAAATTTATAATTTTTGGAGCACAGGAACTCTAGATATAAAATAAACAAATTTGCATGCATTCAAAAACACATTTCAAATCTCTATTTAAATCTACCAAAATTTCTACTGTATATGTTCAGAATATATTTTTACTAAACACTACACTTCCTAGTGAACATTACAAAATTTATTTCATAAATTTAGGAGCTACCAAACTGGAGATATGAAAATCACAAAAGAAATAAAAAACTGGAATCAAATGAGTTAGCCTTCAAACACGGAGTCGCTGACCGGTGGGACCCGGTGGTCAGGGGACCCCACATGTCATTGACTTGAAGCAGGGCAGGTGGCGCTGTACGCTGCTGGCGTGGCCAGAGCTCACTGACGGCAAGGTTGCTAGCGGTGACGTCTTCGCACGGTGATCTACGGAGCAGCGCGTGTCGAACAACCTAAGTGACGGCAGTAGAGGGTGAGCGGAGCATGCCCGTCGCCGGAGGTGCTCAGTGGTGCGCCAGTCATCACCGGCCATGGCGAAGCTAGGAGAGGCGCGCAACATCACCTAGGTGACCGAGCGAACCTATCTAGACGACCTACACGGCTCATGAAGCTCCGACGAAGCATGGCCATAGTACGGTGGCGCTGGGGTGAGAGCACGGCGGCGCGGGTTGTCGCGTTCCACGCCGGCGGAGCAACTAATGAAGGTAACGTCCTAGCACTGGCTAATACACGTCCTAACCAAACGCTAACGCTCAAAACCGAAGGAAAAGTGCCGACGAGCCGAGCTGTGGCGAGCTTTCCCTGGAGGCAGCAATGGCGGCCGACATTCCGGCGAGAGGGGAAAAACGGAAATACGCCCTCACCAAGGCGCAACTAAAGCAGTCAACACATCGAGGCGGTGGTGGTGGATGAGGCGCAACGAATGGCGAGATGGAGATGGCGGTGGTGTGGTGTAGCGTGCACAAGGCGATGGCGGAGGCGGTGCTATGCTCGGCGGCGTTGCCTGGTGCCGCGGCGAGAGCAAAGGAGGGCGCTGGAGAGGGAGAGAGCGGGCGGGAGTGAGTGAAAAATGGAGCGGGCGCACGCGGGGTGATAATGGCCTGCTCGGGCCTGGCGCTGCCCGACAGATCAGAGCGGCGACGATGCGCGGCCAACGCCGCGGACACGCGGCGGCTCTGTCCTACCGGTGTCGGCCACTGACGACTGAATCGATCGGCCGATTCAGCTCAATCAGTTAAGCGAAGCCGGCCTAACGACGAGTTTTCACGGTCGTTTAACTGCAAATCCGTAGCTCCTAAGCGAAAACGATCTACATGGTTTTTGTAGCCCGAAGTACCAGCTCCAACTATTGTTCAAGGCACTTGTTCTAATTCGCAACAGAAATAGAGAAAAATCGTGCTCAAGGTTGGCCTGTCAGGCTGTCAGGGTTCATGACTTAGCAAAATTTGCTAAGTGTTGAAATGGTTGTTTTCTCTGGTTTTTGAAATCCAAATTCACACATGTTAGGAGCTGAATCAGTCAAAGACCCAAAAATCAAAGTTGTTCCTTATGTCAAACACTACAACTTTGCTTTAGTGAACTCCTCGATGCAAGGTCTCTAACACCTAGTTCCAAATTGGTCAAACATGTCACATTTAAAAGATGAAACACATCAAAGCATGGCTTAATGACCAAACTAGCCCTAGCCCTAAATACCAAAGTTGTTCATGATGATACTCTAAACATATTTAAGCAATTTGCAAGGTCATTTAAGCATTTCATGTAGTAGTCACTCATAGAGCTATTTAAAGTAATCACATGAAAAATGCCTTAAAGGCTTGATTATGAAAAGTGACTTTCATGAACCATGCCCTAATTGCTAACCCAAGTGTGGTTACATGTTTTTGTGACTCCCATCAACCAAGTACCTATTTTCATTCATGATTATTTGCATAAATACAAAGAAACATGCAAAAACAAGCAAACGTTGCATATGTTTCCATCAAATGTTTCAATTGTAAATGATGATTTATGAATGCTTGATGCCCATGCTCATGTTATGTAAGTCAAGTTATGTAAGGCTAACACCCGAGGTGTTACACTTATGCTTGTAGTCGTGGTCGTGGGGTGTTCGGCAACGCGAACGCTGGTCACGGGGCGTTCGGCAATGCGAACGCGGTTCGGAACGTTGGTCGCGGGCGTTCGGCAACGCGAACGCGGTTCGGAACATTGGTTGTGGGACGTTCGGCAAAGCGATTTTGAATTGAAAATTTGATTTTTTTTGGCGGGAAAACGTACTATAGGGGCGGTTCTAGATTGAACCGCCCCTACAAATACCTGTTTGTAGGGGCAGCTGGTACTACAGCCGCCCCTACAAATATATTTGTAGGGGCGGCTGGAAACACCAGCCGCCCCTACAAATCAATTTGTAGGGGCGGCCTGGGAACCGCCCCTACAAATGCATGATTTGTAGAGACCCTTGCGTAGGGGCGGCTGGGCAAACCTCCCCTACAAATGGTCTACAACCGCCCCTAGAAATGCTTTTTGATGTAGTGAGGGGTCTAGCAAAGAGGATGTCTAAACAAGTAGACACTCTTGGTAGCCCCCGAGCGATGTCCATGCCCCTGCCGTTGCGAGGGTCGGAGGCTCGGTAATGAAATTAACACGCAATGTAAGTAAACAGAGGTGCTTATCTTTCGTTGGCCGTTTGTTTGTCATTTTACCTGGGCCGTCCGGTCGACCCAGGAGGCTCGTTGGGCCCCCCTTGACGGGGGTTCCGTCGTCGGGTCCTTCCGGTTCCTGCATGGGGAAGCGGAGAGTCACCTGCATGCGGGTGCGCCTTGTTTCTCACGCCCGACGTGTGGTAGTGGTGGGCCATGCCTGGGCCATGTCCCGTTCGACCAGGTGCCGTCTCATCGAGCAGGGCGCGTCCCATTGGTCAAGGCGTGTCCCCTCAAATTCCCATCGGCATCGAATTCTCATCTGCATTGAATATGGGAAGGGAGATGGTTTTTCATCCCAACCTTTCGCCTTTCACTCACCGCTGCGTCTCATCCTTAAATAGATGGGGAGAGGAGTTCTCATCCCATTCCTCTGCCTATTCCTGAGCTATTGCTTCTCCTCGTTCTTCCTTTTCCCTGAGCACGTTCGCATGTTGCGGCGGTTCCTAAGTGAGAGAGGGTAATGTGAGGGAGAGGAGAACTCATAGATCTGTTCATGAATCCGGGACACGATGTCGAGCTAGAGGTCATCCAACATAGATGAGATGGTGCTGGCCGCCTTCATCGAGAAGGGGCCACTTCTACCGAAGGAGGAGGCGTACTAGAGGGTGCCGAGCGTCGTTGTCTTTGTCGCCGTCCCCGAGGCCTTCATTGGGATGGACCTGTATAGGGGCCTCCTCTGACGGGCCTTCTTCGGACGAGCCTTGTTGGTGGGGAAGCCGCGTAGGACTGCGTTGATGGGGGGTTTCACCCTTGCAGCCGCTCAAATCGGCCAGTTCATGAAGTTTGATGAGATGTCCAAGACATCCATCAGTCATGGCAGCCTTTCTTCGGCGGGGAGCACCCCCAGTCCAGGTGTTGTTGTCAGGGTTGTGGCTGATCATGATGGCGTAGTCCCTGGATGCCCTGACAAAGGTGCCATGGTTACCGACGTGGTGCTCGACGTTGCAGACAACGGCGCCCTCGAGGATCCCACAGAGTGGTAGGACGTCACCGATGGAGAGCGTGGCACGGTGATCGTAGTAGTACTTATAGTAGAACTAGTCAGAAACTGTAATCGAATAAGTTGTGGGGGAGCCCCCGTGTGAATAGTCTTTTGTATTTTTGAATACAGCAATCCCTTTTTATGATGAAATCACTTTGTAAGTGATGAATTTGTGCAAAAATTGAACTGGTTCTCAAATTTCATTACAGCAATAAGCTTTTTAGCTCTTCTCCCCCTTTTTGTAAAAACCATTTCTCGTAGCTAAGGTCGCAAAAAGGCTCGGAGTGTGGGAGAGCCAATTCTGATTACGCTGGTGAGCAAAGAGACCATAGCCACTAGGGCGTGGGTTTCTCGTAGTCCTACCAATTATACTCAGATTTTTGTTCCTGAAATCCTAGCCCTTAGGACTTACCATGAGAAAAGAAGGAAAACACAGAGAATGTTTGCAAGATAACTCAGAGAAAGTTTACAAGATAAATGTACTCATACCAGCCACCGAGTGAGGTCTGACCCCTCGCACTTTGCAGGGGTCGGATGTCACAAAAAGATCAGGGATTTTTTATGACAAAAACTGATAAGAGAAAGTATGCGTTTATTTAAGGGAAAAAACGACGTAGCTGCTCAATGTTCTAGGTGTTGGTGAAGACCTCGCCGTTGATGGTTTTCAACTTGTAGGTGCCTGGCCGCAGCACTTCCACGATGATGTATGACCCCTCCTAGGGCGGGCAGAGCTTGTGATGGTCCTTGTTGCTCTACACGAGGTGGAGA